>NC_134487.1:40509570-40549570 GCF_040206685.1 Ascaphus truei | reverse complement strand
GCACAGACACTGACCTGCACAGGCACAGACACTGACCTGCACAGGCACCGACACTGACCTGCACAGACACAGACACTGACCTGCACAGACACAGACACTGACCTGCACAGACACAGACACTGACCTGCACAGACACAGACACTGACCTGCACAGACACAGACACTGACCTGCACAGACACAGACACTGACCTGCACAGACACAGACACTGACCTGCACAGACACAGACACTGACCTGCACAGACACAGACACTGACCTGCACAGACACAGACACTGACCTGCACAGACACAGACACTGACCTGCACAGACACAGACACTGACCTGCACAGACACTGACCTGCACAGACACAGACACTGACCTGCACAGACACAGACACTGACCTGCACAGACACAGACACTGACCTGCACAGACACAGACACTGACCTGCACAGACACAGACACTGACCTGTACAGACACAGACACTGACCTGCACAGACACAGACACTGACCTGCACAGACACAGACACTGACCTGCACAGACACAGACACTGACCTGCACAGACACAGACACTGACCTGCACAGACACAGACACTGACCTGCACAGACACAGACACTGACCTGCACAGACACAGACACTGACCTGCACAGACACTGACCTGCACAGACACTGACCTGCACAGACACTGACCTGCACAGACACTGACCTGCACAGACACTGACCTGCACAGACACAGGCACTGACCTACACAGACACAGGCACTGACCTGCACAGGCACAGGCACTGACCTGCACAGGCACAGGCACTGACCTGCACAGGCACAGGCACTGACCTGCACAGGCACAGGCACTGACCTGCACAGGCACAGGCACTGACCTGCACAGGCACTGACCTGCACAGGCACTGACCTGCACAGGCACAGACCTGCACAGGCACTGACCTGCACAGGCACAGACACTGACCTGCACAGGCACAGACACTGACCTGCACAGGCACCGACACTGACCTGCACAGACACAGACACTGACCTGCACAGACACAGACACTGACCTGCACAGACACAGACACTGACCTGCACAGACACAGACACTGACCTGCACAGACACAGACACTGACCTGCACAGACACAGACACTGACCTGCACAGACACAGACACTGACCTGCACAGACACAGACACTGACCTGCACAGACACAGACACTGACCTGCACAGACACAGACACTGACCTGCACAGACACAGACACTGACCTGCACAGACACTGACCTGCACAGACACAGACACTGACCTGCACAGACACAGACACTGACCTGCACAGACACAGACACTGACCTGCACAGACACAGACACTGACCTGTACAGACACAGACACTGACCTGCACAGACACAGACACTGACCTGCACAGACACAGACACTGACCTGCACAGACACTGACCTGCACAGACACTGACCTGCACAGACACTGACCTGCACAGACACTGACCTGCACAGACACTGACCTGCACAGACACAGACACTGACCTGCACAGACACTGACCTGCACAGACACAGACACTGACCTGCACAGACACAGACACTGACCTGCACAGACACAGACACTGACCTGCACAGACACTGACCTGCACAGACACTGACCTGCACAGACACTGACCTGCACAGACACTGACCTGCACAGACACTGACCTGCACAGACACTGACCTGCACAGACACTGACCTGCACAGACACTGACCTGCACAGACACTGACCTGCACAGACACTGACCTGCACAGACACTGACCTGCACAGACACTGACCTGCACAGACACTGACCTGCACAGACACTGACCTGCACAGACACTGACCTGCACAGACACTGACCTGCACAGACACTGACCTGCACAGACACTGACCTACACAGACACTGACCTGCACAGACACAGACACTGACCTGCACAGACACAGACACTGACCTGCACAGACACAGACACTGACCTGCACAGACACTGACCTGCACAGACACAGACACTGACCTGCACAGACACAGACACTGACCTGCACAGACACAGACACTGACCTGCACAGACACAGACACTGACCTGCACAGACACAGACACTGACCTGCACAGACACAGACACTGACCTGCACAGACACAGACACTGACCTGCACAGACACAGACACTGACCTGCACAGACACAGACACTGACCTGCACAGACACAGACACTGACCTGCACAGACACAGACACTGACCTGCACAGACACAGACACTGACCTGCACAGACACAGACACTGACCTGCACAGACACAGACACTGACCTGCACAGACACAGACACTGACCTGCACAGACACAGACACTGACCTGTACAGACACAGACACTGACCTGCACAGACACAGACACTGACCTGCACAGACACAGACACTGACCTGCACAGACACTGACCTGCACAGACACTGACCTGCACAGACACTGACCTGCACAGACACAGACACTGACCTGCACAGACACTGACCTGCACAGACACAGACACTGACCTGCACAGACACAGACACTGACCTGCACAGACACAGACACTGACCTGCACAGACACAGACACTGACCTGCACAGACACAGACACTGACCTGCACAGACACTGACCTGCACAGACACTGACCTGCACAGACACTGACCTGCACAGACACTGACCTGCACAGACACTGACCTGCACAGACACTGACCTGCACAGACACTGACCTGCACAGACACTGACCTGCACAGACACTCACCTGCACAGACACTCACCTGCACAGACACAGGCACTGACCTACACAGACACAGGCACTGACCTGCACAGGCACAGGCACTGACCTGCACAGGCACAGGCACTGACCTGCACAGGCACTGACCTGCACAGACACTGACCTGCACAGACACTGACCTGCACAGACACTGACCTGCACAGACACAGGCACTGACCTACACAGACACAGGCACTGACCTGCACAGACACAGACACTGACCTGCACAGACACAGACACTGACCTGCACAGACACAGACACTGACCTGCACAGACACAGACACTGACCTGCACAGACACAGACACTGACCTGCACAGACACAGACACTGACCTGCACAGACACAGACACTGACCTGCACAGACACAGACACTGACCTGCACAGACACAGACACTGACCTGCACAGACACAGACACTGACCTGCACAGACACAGACACTGACCTGCACAGACACAGACACTGACCTGCACAGACACAGACACTGACCTGCACAGACACAGACACTGACCTGCACAGACACAGACACTGACCTGCACAGACACAGACACTGACCTGCACAGACACTGACCTGCACAGACACTGACCTGCACAGACACAGACACTGACCTGCACAGACACAGACACTGACCTGCACAGACACAAACACTGACCTGCACAGACACAGACACTGACCTGCACAGACACAGACACTGACCTGCACAGACACAGACACTGACCTGCACAGACACTGACCTGCACAGACACTGACCTGCACAGACACAGACACTGACCTGCACAGACACTGACCTGCACAGACACTGACCTGCACAGACACAGACACTGACCTGCACAGACACAGACACTGACCTGCACAGACACAGACACTGACCTGCACAGACACTGACCTGCACAGACACAGACACTGACCTGCACAGACACAGACACTGACCTGCACAGACACAGACACTGACCTGCACAGACACAGACACTGACCTGCACAGACACTGACCTGCACAGACACTGACCTGCACAGACACTGACCTGCACAGACACTGACCTGCACAGACACTGACCTGCACAGACACTGACCTGCACAGACACTGACCTGCACAGACACTGACCTGCACAGACACTGACCTGCACAGACACAGGCACTGACCTACACAGACACAGGCACTGACCTGCACAGGCACAGGCACTGACCTGCACAGGCACAGGCACTGACCTGCACAGGCACTGACCTGCACAGGCACTGACCTGCACAGGCACAGACCTGCACAGGCACTGACCTGCACAGGCACAGACCTGCACAGGCACTGACCTGCACAGGCACAGACACTGACCTGCACAGGCACAGACACTGACCTGCACAGGCACAGACACTGACCTGCACAGGCACAGACACTGACCTGCACAGGCACAGACACAGACACAAACACTGACCTGCACAGGCACAGACACAGACACTGACCCGCACAGACACAAACACTGACCTGCACAGGCACAGACACTGACCCGCACAGACACAGACACTGACCCGCACAGACACAGACACTGACCCGCACAGACACAGACACTGACCCGCACAGACACAGACACTGACCTGCACAGTCACAGACACTGACCCGCACAGACACTGACCTGCACAGGCACAGACACAGACACTGACCCGCACAGACACAGACACTGACACTGACCCGCAGAGACAGACACTGACCCGCAGAGACACAGACACAAACAATGACCTGCACAGGCACAGACACAGACACAAACACTGACCTGCACAGGCACAGACACAGACACTGACCCGCACAGACACAGACACTGACCCGCACAGACACAGACACTGACCCGCACAGACACAGACACTGACCCGCACAGACACAGACACTGACCCGCACAGACACAGACACTGACCCGCACAGACACAGACACTGACCCGCACAGACACAGACACTGACCCGCACAGACACAGACACTGACCCGCACAGACACAGACACTGACCCGCACAGACACTGACCCGCACAGACACTGACCCGCACAGACACTCTGCCACTGACACTCTGCCCCTCTGCCACTGATACACTGCCCCTCTGCCACTGACACACTGCCCCTCTGCCACTGACACACTGCTCCTCTGCCACTGACACACTGCCCCTCTGCCACTGACACACTGCCCCTCTGCCACTGACACACTGCCCCTCTGCCACTGACACTGACACACTGCCACAGCCACACTGACACACTTCCACAGCCACACTGACACACTGACATTGCCACACTGACACACTGACACACTTACATTGCCACACTGACACACTGACACACTGACACACTGACATTGCCACAGCCACACTGACACACTGACATTGCCACAGTCACACTGACACACTGACATTGCCACAGTCACACTGACACACACTAACACTGACACTCTGACACTGCCACACTGCCACAGCCACACTAACACACTGTCATTGCCACACTGACACACTGACATTGCCACAGCCACACTGACACACTGACATTGCCACAGCCACACTGACACACTGACATTGCCACAGCCACACTGACACACTGACATTGCCACAGCCACACTGACACTGACACTGCCACACTGCCACACTGCCACACTGCCACTGACACTCTGACACACTAACACACTAACACTGACACACTAACACTGACACACTAACACAGCCACACTGCCACTGCCACACTGGCACTAGCTCTGAGGAGCAGCTGCAGGTGGGGTGTCCTACCTTTCGCTGTGGAGCATGGCTGGAGGGAGGAGGGGTGAAGCCATCTTGGGCCCTGGCAGCAGGCACCTCACTTCCTGCTCTCACTTACAGGCTCCGCTGTCACTAACCCCGCCCCCACCCTCTGCAGTCAGACCGGCCTCAGCTCTGTTCTTTCTCTCTTCTCTGCCTGCAGGGGATCGCATCAAACTGCTGGCTCCTTCCCTAATAGGCAGAGAGGGCTCAGGGGGTTGAGGGGGGGGGGGGGGGGAAGGAGGGAGGGCATCACGATGCTAGCGCTCCTTCAATGTGTCGACAGAGCGGGCTCAGGAGGGGGTGGGGGCGTGTCAAAATGCTGGCGCTCCTTCCCTCCTGTGTCTGCAGAGAGGGCTGGGGGGGAGGGGGGCATCGCGTTGTGCAGGCCTGATGTAGAGGTATCAGTACCGTGTTAGCCGAGCTTCAATAATCAAAAAATAAATAGACGTTCTGTGGCTAACGAAATGCTTTTATTTGTGCGAGCTTTCGAGATACACTGATCTCTTCTTCCGGCGATGTTACACTGTTGTTAAGTATACCCTTTTCTTGCTTCATTCATTGTAACATCGCCGGAAGAACAGATCAGTGTATCTTGAAAACTCGCGTCCATTTATTTTTTGATTTTATATATATATATATATAATTTATATATATATAATTTTTTTCCAATTTGTATAACCTTAATAGAACAAGAGGATCCTGTGCGTGGCTAAACTATGATGTTCTCCGCTCCGGCGTTGCAGGGCAAATAGGCTTTGCTGATTTTAGTCTGAAAATAAACCTCAAACATTGCATGATTTTCAATAGATAACCTTAATAATGGTGCAGTTTCCTTTTGGCAGTCGAAGGAAGGCTGTCCAGGAGATTTAGGGCCTTATTCTATATAGTTCAATGCGACTATTGGGGCAGTTTTTGGCCGGAAATTTCGATTTGAAGTTACTAGGAATTTTCAGTTGGAAATTGCCCATACGGCCGCCTCCGGATTATATAGAAATACTCCGTTAAAGTCTCCTTTACTGGCAACTGGAAGCAATGTGGCTGAGCTGTGGGGGCCCCGCTGTATCTATTACAGTAACTTAATTTAAAGTTTGCCATTTTAAAAGCTTCAGTTACATACAAAATTATTTGTTTCAAGTTAAAGAATGCTTAAAACAATAATGTAGTAACGTGCTTCCAACAGCATTGCGTTCCTACAGATATGAAGGGGAAATTACCCCTAAGGCCGAGTTTATAGTAGGGGCTATGGCGACGCGGCCGCATGACGTACGCCGTCCTACAGAGATTCCTGCACTCTGGTGCAGGAGGCCAGAGATCGCGGCCGGGGGGGGGGGGGGGAGCGTGGTAGAGGCATGGCCGTCAGCGGTTCAACCTCAATGGCTGAACCGCTGACGTGCCCGTGACGTCGCCCCTCGATCGCTGGAAATATTGTATTGTATGTCTTTATTTATATAGCGCCATTAATGTACATAGCGCTTCGCAGTAGTAATACATGTGGTAATCCAATAAATAACAGATAATATATATAACAGGTCATGGGAATAAGTGCTTCAAACATAAAAGTAACATTAAGGAAGAGGAGTCCCTGCTCCGAGGAGCTTACAATCTAATTATCTAATTTAATATCAAAATCTTCTGGCTTCCAGCGATTGCGACGGCCGCCGTCACGGTCGTGCCCACTAGGGCACCCGCGACAGACATGTACTTGCTGCGGCGCCGCGCAACGTTGCAGACGCCGGTACTATAAACGCAGCCTTAGGTAGGCTGGCTTTGTTTATACCCTTCCAATGCAATGTGTTCTGTAATGCTTGGCTTATGGCGCACAAATCCAGTGTATTCTGCTTCTGACACTGAAGTTAAGTCTACACACCTCAATATTTGTGTCTGCGTATCCTCTTCCAAGGACATACTTGAAAACATGAGCTAACTCTCAATGTATTACGTCCTGGTAAAACATTTTTATAAATAAGCTAGATAAAAGCTGATTAAAGTACACATATCAGAAGATGCAAATACTCTTTGTGACACTGAAATTAACACGTAGGCAAAACATTGCATTGTTGCTGTCCTCTCTGGCATCAAAAGGTTAAAAATCTTATTATGATTGAATATGCCTTGATATAATTGGATATACTTCTGTAGCACTATTTCCTCCCCACCTTATGTAAGATGAGGCGGCTACTACGTGTGTGTGTGGTGCTTTACCTATGGCTCACGGGAGGCCTGAACCTCCGCTGCTGGGAGCCTGGGATGTACCTGATCCGTCTGGTGACAGCGCCTCCACCTGTGAGGGATCCTGACAGTGCCGGATAATCCCTTCACAGGACCCAATGCAATAACTACACATAGTGTATATGATAACAGTTTACTACAGTACATGCAGATGATGATAGGGATATTTATTTATAAAATATTTTACCAGGAAGTAATACATTGAGAGCTACCTCTCGTTTTCAAGTATGTCCTGGGCACAGAGTTAAGACAAATAATACATTGTTACAAATACAGTTACATAAATGAACAGGGTATACATTATATACAAGACATTGCATGCACAGTTAAAGAAAATATATATTAAGGGCGTGTGAAACAGTTACAGACCAGACTAAAATGTGAGACAGCCTTAGATTTGAAAGAACTTAAACTGGTGGGGGATGTGAGAGTCTCTGGTAGGTTGTTCCAGTTTTGGGGTGCACGGTAAGAGAAGGAGGAACGGCCGGATACTTTGTTGAGCCTTGGGACCATGAACAGTCTTTTGGAGTCTGATCTCAGGTAATAAGTGCTGCATGTGGTAGGGGTGAGGAGCTTGTTCAGATAGCTGGGTAGCTTGCCCATAAAGAATTTAAAGGCAAGACAGGAAAGGTGAACTTTGCGCCTAGACTCTAGTGATGACCAATCTAGTTCTTTGAGCATTTCGCAGTGATGTGTGTTGTAGTTGTATTGGAGAACAAAACGACAAATTGAATTGTAGAGGGTGTCAAGTTTGCTAAGGTGGGTTTGAGGTGCCGAGCCATATACTATGTCTCCATAGTCAATAATTGGCGTTAGCATCTGCTGTGCGATACGCTTTCTGACCAGGAGACTTAGGGAGGATTTGTTCCTGTAAAGTACCCCTAGTTTGGCATAGGTCTTGATTGTCAGGGTATCAATGTGCATTCCGAATGTTAAGTGGGAGTCAAATCATATGCCCAGGTATTTAAAACTAGTGACAGGGGTTAGGGTGGTGTTAGCGTTGGTTCTAATCAGGAGCTCAGTCGCTGGCAGTTTTAAAAATTTAGTCTTGGTCCCAAATACCATTGTTACAGTCTTGTCAGTGTTTAAAAACAGTTTGTTTTTGGAAATCCAGTTTTCGAGTCTCAAAAAGTCAGACTGAAGTATGTGTTCAAGGTCAGAGAGGCTATGGCTGTGTGCATATAGGATTGTGTCATCTGCATATATGTGTATTGAGGCTTCCTTACAAGCTGTGGGAAGATCAGTAATGAACACTGAGAAGAGTAGAGGCCCCAGAACAGAGCCTTGCGGGACACCACAGGTGATATCCAGGGGGTTGGAGTTAGAGCCTGAGATGGACACATGTTGGGATCTACCTGATAGGTAGGACTGAAGCCAGTTTAAAGCATGCTTCCCTATTCCAGAGCTCTGGAGTTTAAGCAGGATAACATGATCAACTGTATCAAAAGCCTTTGCAAAATCTAGGAATACTGCACCAGTGAGTTGTCCCCGTTCCATTCCACACTGGATTTCATTGCAAACTTTTAGCAGGGTAGTTACGGTCTAGTGTTTGGGGCGAAAGCCAGATTGGAATTGGCTAGGGAAATTTGTCTTGGTATAGTAATTGCTTAATTGGGAGTGTATACATTTTCCCATGACTTTGGATAGAATTGGGAGAAGTGAGATTGGCCTGTAGTTTGAGACAGTGTTTTTGTCCCGACTTTTGAAGATTGGGACAACTCTGGCAGTTTTCCAGGTCTTAGGGATATGGCCTGCAGATAGTATAGAGTTGACTATGGAAGAAATTGGTTTGGTAATGGCTGGGACACCAAGTCGTAGGAACCTAGGTTGTAGAAAGTCAGGTCCACATTGGCTGCTTAGTTTTTATTTGAGGAGCGCTTGTGTAATCTCCTCTTCAGATACCCGGCCAAATTGAAAATTGTGGGCAGTGTTGGGAGGGGGTGGGGCTATGTGAGTACTCCCAGGATGATATTCAGGTTTGTGTTTTGGGCTGCGTTTCGCTAATAAGTTAGTGGCACACCCCACAAAGTAATCATTGAATGCATTTGCGATGTCAGTGGGATTTGTCAGAGTAATATCCCCCTTAGTGATATTACTTGGTTGTTGATGGTTAGAAGGCTGGAATATAATGTTGATAACTTTCCAGATGTTAGCTGGGTTTGATGTATTCTGGTGGAGATTGTCAGAGTAATATTGTGCTTTTGCGTGCCTTGTTTGCCTTGTGCACATGTTCCGCAGGCATCTGTAGTGATTGAGATCCTTGGTAGTGCCAGTTACTTTGTAGCTTTTCCACAAGGTATTCTTGAACTGGTAGAGTGCTATAAGGTCAGTTGTAACCCATGGAAGGTGGGCCCCCCCGTACCCTTATTTTGCGTAGTGGAGCATGGGTATCGCAGAGTTTTAAGAACTCGGAATCAGGGTCGGGAATCAAATCGATTCTGTGCCATGGGCAGTTGGTAAAGTCATCCAGAAACTGTTGTGGGTTAAAGTTTTTAAATGTTCTAGTTAGGAGAACTTTAGGGCTTGTATGGGGCGGTTTAATTTTCCTTACACAGTACACTATTGTATGGTCACTGAAAATATCAGGAAGGATGCCAGAGGATTGGATTCTGCTGGGGTTTGAGAAAAGAATCCAGTCTAGCAAGGAATGGTTGTGCGATTTCAGGTTTGTCCGTGTGGGTTGGGAAATGAGTTGTGATAGGTTAAGTGACTTGAGTTGTATCTGGATTTTGTGGTTTTTAGGGTCAAGCCAATTGAAGTTGAAATCCCCAAGAACTAGCAGCTCACTCTTCTCATTCAGAGAGGAAATGGAGCCAAGAAACTGGGTGATATCAGTCAGGGATTGTAGAGGGGCTTTAGGGGGGCGGTAGATGCCAGCAACCAGGATGGGCTTAGAAAAGGGGAGACAGATTTTGCCAACTAGAATTTCAAAAGAGGGTGGGCTTGGGGGGCAATTTAACAGTGTAAATTGTAAGGTGTCTGCAATATAAAATAACACCCCTCCTCCTCTCTTTGACCTATCTCTCCTAGAGATGGAGTATCCCTGAATGGCGATATTTGCATCAGGTGTTTTAGGGGTTAGCGATGTTTCTGTAAGAACGATGGCTTTGGGTTTATGGATAAGGCACCATGCTCTTAGTTCGTCCAGTTTGGGCAGCAGGCTCCGGATATTTATATGGGCGACAGATAGCCCTTTTTGGAATTTAAAGGTGGAATTCTCAGGGGCATGGGACAGAGCTGAAATGGGAGGACCTGGGTTAGGTTCAATATCACCTGCTAAAGAGAGTAATAGTATGAGTAGAAATTTGGGTAGTTGTTTGCAAGTCGTAAATTTGTGGTGTTTGCAATTTGAGTGAGCAGTGGTTGGTGTGCTGGTTTTTAGAGTTCTCCACCAACATTCAGTAGATAGTGCAAGGCTTTTGAGTAGTCCAGGGTGTATGGTGATGTTGGGTGTGGGCCAGGAGGGAGGAGTTTGTAGTGTGTAGAGAGAGTAACATCTCCATGAGGCCAGGAGAAAGAAAAAAGTTAAGATACATAGCAGGTTCATTATGCCAGAGGTAGGCAGTGCTGCATTGAGCTGTTGTGAGCAAAGTGAGTGTGCGCAGACTAAACAGTAGGCGTGTGCCTGTTCCTTGTCAAATGTTTTGCTGCATTGCAATGCTGGAGTCAATTCAGGGTTTCAGTGGGCTGAGTGGGTGTGGGAGGTATTTGTGGGTGTGGGAGGGATAACAATATAACACACACTAAATAGGCCACGCACGGCCATAACGTCCAACTGTGCCCTCCAACCCAGCATCGACACCCTGGTGGGATATCCCCAAAGTACTGAGGTGCCGCATGGCACCTAATCACCCGATGTCCACAGAAGTCAACCCACCCAATATGTGTGACAGCGCTACCCACAACTAACGTGTTATTGTTGGTGCACTTGGAGATGTAGAGATACCTGCTGAGGGCTCCAGCACCCTGTAGCGCCGACTGAAGACAAGGGAACGTCCGGTCCCACGCCGGCGTCGTCAGCGATGAGTCCGCCTCCACATGGGGTGGTATCTAGCTGGAGGGTCCCACCTTAACAGTCTCTGTATGCGTTGGTGGTCTGGTTCCAGACCACAGGCCACATCAGCTGCGCGGCGTTCTTTGCTTTGTCCCTGACACTAATGGGATAATGGGCAGTGTGCCTGTCTATGGGCCTGTCCCTGTAGCAGCTACAAACTTGACAGGGGAGTCAGGGCCTATGGGGGTCTCTGGCCTAGTGCAGGGGCCACAGACACCCTGCACACACACACCCTACCCTCTCCTTGTCCCAGCTCTGACTGGCGTGGTCTATGGAGCGCCAAATTTATCTTTCTGTGGAGCAGAGGAATACAGCCACGCGATTGGCTGCTGCAGCCCATGTGTCTAACAGCCCCAGGGGCTGCTGGGGATTGTAGTTCCTCTGCAGAGTTCTATAATGTAATGGCCGCCGCTACTTCTGCGGATGCGCACCATCTCACGCATGCGCAGCCACATTGAAGATGGCAGCACCCTGCAAAGGGAGCCTCCGGCGACCCGATCGCCTCCAACTGCCGCCCGCTCACCCGCAGCGCTCCCCGCCTCTCCCCATCCTCTGCTGCCGGTCGCAGCCGCAGCGGAAGGTAAAGGGATGAAGGGGGACCCAGGGGGAACGGACCACACCACACCTCTTTTGATCCATATGTTTCAGCTTCCAATTCAGAGCATACGTATATATAGCTAGGGAAGCGCTACTGACAGCACGTAATCGAAACAAACAAAAATCCATAACCCAGGGTTATTTTGTAAGAGTCCGATCACAACCATTTTTATGGTTCCCCGCTTCCCTTTCTGACCACACTGCTGCTTTCCCTAGTCGTACGGCCCCAGTGCCACCCAAGAACAGTGTCCAGTTGTTTCACCTGAGCACCCTCTAGCAATGCTGACACCCTCCCAATGCTTCCCCACAGTGAGATTGGAGAATGTTTAACCCCTTTAATGTCAATTCATAATTTTTTTTTCAGTTGAGTACTTTACTATTAATAATTTGCATGTATTAGGAGACGTTCAAATATATACAGTAAATAAGACAGTGGGTACCTGTCGGAAAGCTTTAATTGTTACCTGGTTTTTAAAGATGTAGTGTCTTATATTTACTTAGAAAATGGCCGTGTCCAAGACAGGGTGGATGAAGTGAGAGAGAAGGTTGGGGGGAGGCGGGGGAGGAGACAGAGGGAGGGAGAGGGCAGTGAGAGAGAAGGTGGGGGGGGGGGAGATAGACAGAAAGAGAGAGGGAGAGGGCAGTAAGAGAGAAGGTGGGGGGGGGAAGATAGACAGAAAGGGAGAGGGCAGTAAGAGAGTTGATCACACAAAGGGCAAAAGAGATTAGCACAGAGAGAGGGGGAGGGATTGGCACCAAGAGGGAGGGGAGAGAGATTGGCACAAAGAGATATTAGCACAGAGAGGAGTGAGATATTGGCACACAGAGAGGGGGAAAGATGTTATATGGCAGGAGATTGTGCAGCCCTATTAGGGGCTGAAGGGCCACACGGTGGCCCTAGATGTATATCATGTTGCCCACCACTGGTTTAGAAGGTTCCAGAGGATTCTTTGACATTTTTAATTTAATGAAATGAAAGTCAGAAAGCCAGAAACCTGCATTTCCATATTTTCTCCACCTCCTACCTAAAAATATTTTCCTACACATGTAGCCAACGTTCTTACTCCTGCTGGCACGTTGCAGCAGAACATACATAATGCACCGGGGGCACAAGTGGCCATTGTTTTGAATCGGCCGCAAACCAGGGGGGGGGGGGGGGAAAGAGGGGGAGAGGGGGAGTGCTGGGGGTAGTGAGTGAGTGGGTGCAATAACGTTGGCTGCACCTATACTTTGGTGTCAGAAACTCGCTTTACTGGAGCCTTACACATTCACAGCTGTTGAAAATCACCAGTATATATTTGCCTTTACTCCCACAACTAGAGAGAGAGCTTTGAGCGAGAACGTGTAGTTTTTGTCAATGCTTTTAAAGGAAAGAAAGCAGCAACATATTGCACATAACACCAAGAAGTCAGACGTCATACAAGTGCTTGCATTCAGGCTACAGCATCATTTCAATAAAGGGGGAAAACTTTGGGAGTCTTAAAATACTATTCGGTATATTATTATACATTGTACATTATATATTTTAAAAGAATGAATATAGCGATTGCTTTTATAAAGCTTGGTATGGTTAGAACATGTCATTATTTCTCCCCCCCCACCCCCCCCTCAAAAACAATGGGTGAAGTGATCATACAAAACATACTAGTATCAATTTCTTCTTGGAAAAATATTTAGACAGTTGGTTATAAAGTGCACTTCTGCATTTATTCATCCAATCGCAGTGTTACTGATGTGTTTAGATGCAAAAGGAACAAGCCAAAAAAAAAAGTTGTGTGCACTCCTTAATGGAGTGCCAAAATGTCATTAATTCACATACAGATGTAGCAGTGTTTATTGTTTCTGGCACCGGGGCATGTTCCCTGACTGCGACTGCCTCGTAAGATTATCGCTGTGGGAGGTTCGTTCTGGAGCATGCACCCTTCGCAGCTATGTTGCCAAAGCACCATCTCCAGAGCCGTGGCTCCGTAGATGACGAGTCCTGCTACATATTTTTTTGCAATGTTTTTGTCCTTCTCAGAATGTTTTCAGAGTGAATAAACCGTGAGAGAATCAACCATAAATATAAAATACAAGATTTACAGGTGGTTATTTGTTAATGTGCGATTATTGCCGATCTGGCACTACCGCACGGATACTCCCGTTTACCTGACAGAGCAGATCGGACAATACTGCACAATCATACTAACCCCCGTAGCGACTAGTGATCAATGGTGTGAAATGCTGAATGGCCAGATGGGAACTACTGCATCATGTCAGCGTATTGGCCAACTCCAAGAGCCACCAAGAGGTCAGGTTTTAAGGATACCCATGCTTCAGTACAAGTGGCTCAATCAGTGGCTCAGTCGAAGATTCAGGACTGGAGTCACTCAGTAAAATCCATGGTATTTTCCATGAAGTCCAGGATGCAGGTTTCCAACAGCGTGCTGATTCTACCCATGAAGTGGACAAGCAAAAATAGAAACGGGAGCAGATCACTGCCAACAAATTGGAGGAGGCCAGTATAGAAAAATATGAAATTATTTATTAACCAAACGGATCATAACAGACCCCTAGATAGCTACACAACGCTCCTACGCGTTTCGGGCAACACGCTCTTTCTGGCCTCCTCCAATTTGTTGGCAGTGATCTGCCCCTATTTCTATTTTTGCTTGTCCACTTCATGGGCAGAATCAGCACGCTGTTGGAAACCTGCATCCTGGACTTCATGGAAAATACCATGGACTTTACTGAGTGAGTTATTTCAATATTCATGCTTTGTGTCAGCTTTGAATGGGACACAGTGTGTACTATAAATATGTGCTAGTTAGCACTAGGTACTAGTTCCTTAACCCTTGCTATGGGATGCTGATCAACTACTTAATACTCACTGAAATTTTTGCATGGGATGCTTTAATTCATTACAAGGATACAATTAACCTTTGAAGCACCGGTTCCTATTGACACTTATTGAATAGGCTTACATTTGATGGTTTATGAAGGTATCTCCAAATCTGACAGTAATTTACTTTGTAATGGAATGGTTTACTAGAAGTGTAGTTATGTATTCAGGCATGTGCCTTGTGTTATCTAGAGGGCATTTGCAATTGTTTTATAGACTTGTATCTTCCATCTTATCTCTGCTAGACATAATCAATGACTGTTGTAGCAATCACACTTCATAGTTTAAGTTCTGCTCAAAGATTGAAGCTGCTACAGTAGGTTATATTTGCAACGAGCACGCTGTCTATCGCACATACTGTAAAACTTTACTAAGGCCTTGCTTATAGTGCCGGCGACTCGATGACGCCCAAAAACAAATGCATTGCCGCCGCCGCCGCGTGCACTTATAGTGCGCGCGACGTCGCCGTCGCGAAAACTGGTAGCCAGCAAATTTTGATTTTTTCAAAGGCCCTTGAAAAAATCAAATTGCCGGAAACACGCGCCGCCGCCCGGCGAAATATAGCTTTCACCGATGGCGACGGGTGGTGTCGCCGTCGCCATCGACGGCACTAAATGCACGGCCTTAGAATGGGAAGTAAGGCCCGAGTGTAATATGTTATACCATGAAAGTTGTAGCGTATGATACCGTAAACCTTTTGGATTTTTTATTTTCAATTTTGACATTTCTACACTTAGGCCCAAATCCACAGAACTCTGTTACGTCTGGGCTACTAATCGTCCGTTATCAAAATTGATTACGGACGTTAATTTCCCTGAGTGCTGCGGCGATCCACAAAGCGAATTATATGTAAAAGCAACATCCGTTTGGTCCCTCATTGGAATATGACTATGTAGCTGTCAGCAAAACAATATATACCTGGCATCTCCCTTCAATAAAAAAGTATTAACCCATGAGAAGCCATAGTGGCCATGGAGGCATGCATCATGAATGCCATCATGGTCACTAAGGTAGCCAAGAGGTTAAAACAGACACCCTAACAACCTTTATACCCATTGTATTGCATAGAGTTACAACTGTTATGATATACAAAGGGTTAACCTCCCCCCTTAATTTCTACCCAAGTGATGTAACTTCCCTCCTCGGCCTACCTACCCCCATACAGTAACTCACCCCCCCTACTCCCAACCCTTTATAATAAACTTAACTCCCCCCTACAGTACTGGCCATTAGCCTTACTAGCCAATGGCGGCTAATGGCAAATAAAAACAGAATATATATAAATAACAATAACATAAGAATAAATACTATTACACTATGTAAATATGTAGCTATAGGTATATACATATATACATAGACTTAAATCAATAGGAGAATTAAGATTAGATTGCGCACATTTGGAAGAAACAAGACCGTCTTCCAAGGGACCAGTGAAAAAGTATAAAAAGTACGCAGCTAAACTCTACAATAAAGCATAAGTGAAACAGTGTTCCAGTGAAAATATTGCACAACCTTGTCAAACGGGAAAAAGTATATAAAATAGTAACATATAGTGACCATATGAGGTCTTAAGTGCGTATGCAGCCGTATCAGATGGGAGTAGCTCGATACCCCCGCAGTACTAGAAGAACATAAACAAAAACAACAGCGCAACCGCAATAGTGAAGTATATCAAGATAATTTATCTAATTCATAAGGTAAGTATTCTGCGTACATCAGGTAAAATGAATATTCACAGTGTATGGATTAACACAATCGTTACCACACCAAGGGTAAAATGTTTAAATAAAATACATTAATCCTACGCGTTTCGTAGCTGAGACGCTATCCCTGATGAAGTAGCATCTCGGCTACGAAACGCATAGGATTAATGTATTTTATTTCATAAATTGTTATTTTAATTGATGGAATTGTTTCTGCCTAAATGGTAGACTTTGTTTGTCTAATCTATCAGCATCAAATCTGCAGTACACCGCAGAGGAGCGGTTGTAATCAGCTATCAGCTGAGATTGTGCAGCTGGTTGTTACGCATTCTAAGCGCCATACGTTGGTCACATGTTATGGTCTGATCCGGGTCTCATGGACTAACATAGCGCAATGGATGCGCACGAAAGACCTAACAACGTTAACTGGACTGACTTGTACCCTTGGAAATAACCTGCTCGGGACTCAGGTCACCATCTCCATTGGAGAGGCTTCCTGGAAAGAGACGTGCATCCCTGGATGGACTAATCGTGCACCCAGCCACCATCCTTGAGGAGCTGTGATGATGTCCTAATACCATCTGTGACTACTTACCAGAGGGTCTCATTCCAGCCTGGTTCTCCAGTTCCACCGTGTGTAATCCATACACTGTGAATATTCGTTTTACCTTATGTACGCAGAATACTTACCTTATGAATTAGATAAATTATCTTGATATACTTCACTATTGCTGTTGCGCTGTTGTTTTTGTTCTTTTAGTCTTTCAAGGGAACCTTCCACTTTGCTTCAAGAGGAAAGTTTTTGATCCTTGTATTAATGTGAAGCTTGGAACCTATATGCGAAGATAATTTAGAAGCTTCAGACAACTCGAAGTACGGAGATAGGAAAAATAATGAATAGGTTTGATACCAACCAAAATTGTGCGACAGAGTGAAGAAATCAAAATGGCAGTTGGCCGAACATATCGCAAGAAGAAATGGCCATTGTTGGACAAAGATGGTACTCGACTGGGTTCCAAGACAGATTAAAAGACCAAGCCAGGGACCAAAAGTAAGATGGGAGAATTTGTTAGATTTTTGTTAGAACCAATTTATTAGAAATGGCTCATGCCCATCCATAAAAAAAAAATACACAGGCATTATGCCCAAAATCCATAACAAATAGTAACAAGTAAAAAATCCATAAAAAGTTAATCCATAGGCCAAATGGCCAACCAAAATTTAGGATTTTTTTTTTTTTACATCAATCCAGGCTTGATGGCCTACTTGTAATCCAAGGCCATACGTGGCCAGGCAAAGAGGTATCCTCATGTTCACCGACACACTCGATCCTCAGTTGATTGCAGAGTCTTCTGTAAGTATTTCTACTTTTCTTCTTCATCTGTTCCTTTAGATGTCTTCTTTCTTAAACCAGGTTGTGACCTTTGCTACGACCTTCAGTCTTCTGGGAGTCCAGGCCTATTATAGGGCCTAGGGCCTTGCAGAAGACCTGTCATGGCATCACATGTTACAGCAAGCAATGTCATTGCTTACTGTAACATCTTGCCGCCACTACTTATGACATCACATATTTTACCAACCAAGCTTACCTGCCAATCCATAGCCCAGTGTGGATATGCATCAAGGTGTTCCACACCTCTTTTGTTTTTTAAAGGATTAACACTAACCAGTGTTATTGTTGGCGGCAGGCCGTTTTAGCAATAAGACAGGCCTTAATGCTGATTTTGGGAGGTTTTAAAGATCCCCATTAGCACTTAAGGCACTAACTGAACTTTGCGTCTCATTAAGGACTTAACAGAGTTCTGAGGATCTGGGCCTTAGTAAAATAAAAACATGAAAAGCAAAAAGAAATAGAAGAAAATGATAAAAATTAGGTGCTAGGACAGAGTATACAGCTAAATACACAAAATCGGCGACCTAAGATTTGATATCTTAAATATGTAAGGTTTTGTATTTGGGTGTTCTGCTAGCCTACTTTACATCTTGCTATAATTCATCATGTTCCCGGATTCTTCACTGCTCAGGAAAAGTATGGGTGTATGTCCCACTGCCAGCGCCTTATGATGATGGGCAGCATGTACGTCCTTGACAGGAGAAGGGCTTTCATTTGGGTTAGGGTTTTCGTTGAGAGAGCAAAGTGTCACCTAGCAATATGTTGGAAGAAGAAATGGAAAGATTCAACAAACGAATGAAAGGAGTGTAGGAGTAGTGCTCCTAAAGTTATTGAGTGTTGTTGTGATGCAGAAGGTAGTCTGAGGAGGATGGAGGTTATAGGAAATAGATGCTTTTTATTTTGATTGATTTAAGTGTTTTACAATGAAGATAGCTGTATTGAATCAGCAAAGGAAGAAGCTTTGGTGGATAAAGCTGTAAGCAGTTTACTTAATAATCAAGATACTGTACATGCATAGGCATCAGTACAGGAGTGGGGGAAGGGATCATGTTTGTTGAGTTGAGACAAGATTCTTTGATGGGGACATTCTTATGATGTGGTGAAACACAAAGGCTTACATTATAGAAACACAGTCCTAGGAGATGAAAAGGTATAAACTAAGCATACAAAATTAGTCTTCTCGGAGATCTGGAGGGAAACCCAATTAAAATAATGACATAGAGCATACATAGGGTTTAATGTTCCCTACCAAATATCTAAAGGTTTGACTAATGCCCTAAATTTGATCTTCTCAATGACGATTTTAAAGCATTATTTATAATATGGCTCTGTGCCGGATACATTTTGGCATGAGGTACTGACCAATATCTCAAGTGTTACTGGTATAATACCTTCCCCCAAAAAAACCTAATTATTTTATTTGGTAATCTGGATCCATGGAGGCAACTAATTAAATATAAATTCCAATTTTTGTTGACCTTTCCTTCTTGACAGCCAAAAAAGCCATCTTGCTTCAATTAACTAAAAAAAATATCCTCCTACGTGTTAGTTCCCCCCACAACTCCTTTCAGAATAGGTTCTCAAACGAATAAAGTTCAATAGACCAGAAGATCAGCATACACTGTAAGAAGAAAGCTACTGTATGTGGCTTCATATAAAATGGGGACCGTTTTTCCCTAAATCATCTCCACAAGAGAAAAGTATACTCTGAAAATCTTTTTCTGGAGAAACAGGGGATTTTTTTCCATAGCCCAATACACATATCCCTCTGGTCTGCCCCTTAAATTTCAACTCTGCCTATTATTTTCGGCCAAGTAGCCCTCCAGGTGCAACGAAGGGAAGAAAATCAGGGCTTCACGGATTTGCTCAATAAACTAATTTATTGCCAATAGACTTAACGTTTCGGCCACAAGGGCCTTTCTCAAAAGCAGCTGCTTTTGAGAAAGGCCCGTGTGGCCGAAACGTTAAGTCTATTGGCAATAAATTAGTTTATTGAGCAAATCCGTGGAGCCCTGATTTTCTTCCCTTCGTTATACCCTGGATTGATACAGAGAATCCTGAACCAGGAGCACCGGTAGTTGTATCCCCTTTTTTCTGATTATAATAATAGTGTGCAGCAATTTATCATTCTTCTATTCAGTATGCCCTCCAGGTGCACACATTCTTTTATCAAAGTCTCCTAAAGTGGATAGAAAAAAATTAATTATAAATTACAGCTTTTTTGTTATCAAAAAGTAACATTTTTTTTACGTTCTTGTTGGATTGGATAAGTACAAAAGGTTAGTAGAGAACTGCTCACCTATTAAACCAAGAGGTCCTTAAAAAGGTAGGTGCAATGGGGGTTAATACATATGTTAGAAAAGATGAACGAAGAAGTTCAAAGATACCCCTAAAGATGCACTCTAAACCAAGTGTATATGTTCCTTAGGCTATAAGGTAAAATCCCCTATACCAGAAACTAAAAAGGAAAGGCGGCGCAAAAAACAAAAAAGTTTTATTACATATTTTCTAATAATGGTTACACTCAAATGGATAAAATATAGGTATGAACTAAACCCCTAGGAGGAGCAATTGGAGTAAGGATTGGGTATAGTGTAGACCTTATTGATATCTACAGTGACTATTGTCTGAGATTAACCCCTTCCACTCCTGCGATAAATTCGGACATATGACGCTCATGAGCTAAACACATTTCTTATGCATAGTTGGTAACCAGAGTCAAAACACCAGGGTCAAATCTTTTTCTGTTTATGGAATCTCCTTTTCAACGGGCAGTGCCACTCCCCTTTAAGCGGTAACCTCATCCGTAAGAAGAAAACGGTGATGATGGGCATAACTCTTACAAATTATAGAACCGTTTTTCCCCCCTCCTTTTTTTAATTTTGAGCGTGTGATATGCAAATGTTAAACATTATAGAAGCGAATGGGAGAGTGTACAAAAACCTCCTGAGGTGAATTACCTTTCGCTACAAAAATAATTCAAAATAACAATTGGCTACTCGCATGAGCAGTGCTTGCGATTAGAATCATAAGAAGTGGTGAGCCCCGGGTCACTCCCTGCTGACCAGTGTTTCAGGCGGTAGTTTTTTTTTTACTGCACCGCCGTGCACCAAATGCCTTCCGACACAGAATCCTTCCTTCCTGCAGAGACGCAGCTGGATGCCATTGCGCCTACAGGGGATCGTCGGACCAGACACAGCTGGGGACAGATCCCCTTCTGGCTAGGACCTGCTTGGCTCTACGTGTTTAACGGGGCTCTCCCGCTTCTTCGGGAACAATTGGGATGTAGGAGCAGAGGCTGGCAATCATAAGTAACCCTTTTGACCCTGTTTCTACCCTTTTGGGGTATGCATACAGTGCATGCGGTTAAGAAACGGATACTTCTGGACAAAGGAGCGTTGCAAAGCAAATAGAAATATCAATATATATGTCAATAATTTATTATTAAAAAACATTGTGTTTTTCTTGCTCGCTAATGAAGATTCCTTCCAAGGAACTCGATAATCTCTTATTTGCTATAAATACAGGTGTGCTACGAGTGTACAAAATCAAGTGGCCTCCCAATGTGTTCATTTTGCACGTTCTAGAAACCGTTTGGATATGTCTGGATGGATCAAGATATTCCCAGCAATCCTATACACATTGACACCATGAAATATCGGGAAAGCAATAGACGACATTATTTTCATTATTCAAAATGAATGGAGACTTTAAAGCAGAAAATGAAGTAGAAGAAAAAAATGGAAATACAAAAAAACAAAAAACACTATTTAATAACACATTTGGATACAAAAATGAAATAAATAGGAAAAAATCCTTAAACATCAAATTATAGAAAATCAAATCAAAGATAGAATATGATAGTTTAAATAAAAAAATGTTTTAAATAAAAATACTACCGACATCGCTATACAGAAATCTTGGCTGGACACAGAAGGTGATAATAAAAAACGTACAAAAAAGGGTAAACCAAAACCGTATTGCAGTTAATTATCTGTCTAATGTTAAACTTTTCTCCTGTAGCGTTTTATAACACATCGTTCTTACTAAAGTCAGGAAACTGCAAGAGATAGACATTCTATGGCAACCCATGAAGCCTCCCTGTTGTTTGTTGGGGAGCCTGGAAGTTGCTTGCTTTGCTTTTTCTTCCTTAATACTGCAGTGGCTAAAATCTGCTTTAAATCTGTATTCTTCCTATGCCATGTCATGGGGTCTGGCACTCCAGGGACCCCATGGCGCAGTAGCTACTGATTGAGCCACCTGTGCTGAAGCAGGTATATCCTAAAAACCTGACCTGCTGGGGGGGCTTGAGGACTGGAGTTGAGCACACCCTGATCTAGAAGTCCAACATCACATTGCTGATTGGTTGACTGGCACTTTTGTGGTGTTGTCAGTTTTTGTCAAAGTTGAAGGGCAATTAAGTAATTTTGATAACATCATTAGGCGAAAAGATACTGTAAGTGTAAGACAAGTATTTGATAACACTGAATTTTACTGGGATCAGTCAAAATGTTGTAATTACATTGATTTTCACTTCTAGAAAGGATTAAGAGAACACGAAACAAACTGGTTGGAGAACATCACACTGTTGTCAAACAAACTCCCTACTGATTCTTTAAACTATAAATGTAACATGTCCTTGTTCCTCAGTAATAATAATAGCATGTTCTTGTATAGCGCTGCTAGTTTTACGTAGCGCTTCGCAGAGACATTTTGCAGACACAGTCCCTGCCCTGTAGAGCTTACGATCTATGTTTTTGGTGCCTGAGGCACGGGGGGATAAAGTGACTTGCCCAAGGTCACAAGGAGCCGACACCAGGAAGTGAACCAGGCTCGCCTGCTTCAAACTGAATGCCAGTCAGTGTCTTTACTCACTGAGCCGCTCCTTCTCATCATCATACTTTATCTGATGATTGTGGAACCTTATTTGTTTTTATGTGACCATAAAGACGGGGTTATTATGATCACTTCATGATCTACTTATTAAGAGACCCACAGGCTGCTATATATCTCTACTTGAGAGAATTAATACTCAATCAATACATTATATTGGACAACAACATTTAATTTTAAGAATCGGGAAACTACGGCTGAACCCCGTTATAACACGGTCATTGGAGTCCACAGAATGAGACCGCGTTATAACCGGGATCGCGTGGACACAGCCCTATAAAGTGAGGAGAGAGCTGACAGATCTAGATGCCGGCAAGTCCTCGCGCGGCAAAATGGAGGTTTTCAAATCGGGAGCCACACTCAGACCGCGTTATAAGCGGATTCGCGTTGTAGCTTATCGCGCTATAACGGGGTTGAACTGTATATCCACTTTGCTCAGTTCCCTTTCAGTTTCCCAACATTTAAAAAAATTGACACATTTTGGCACACTGTTTTCTTTTCACGGCATTTAACCTCACAACCAGTGGTCTCTGTGTCCTACTAGTTGAGGATTGAACTCAAATTGAAATGGACAAGCTTGTTGCTACTGTTATCTTCCAAGATCTCAAATCTCTGGAACCTCCTCTTTCTAGTTCAGGGGTGCGCAAAGTTTTCCCCGTGCGCACCACTGCTCGCTCTCCTCGGCGCCTCACGCCCCCAACCCCTCTGCTCGACCCCGACGTCAAATGAATATGCCATTGTAACGTCACGTCATTTGACGCCAGGATGACGTGTCGCTGGAAGGGAAGGTAAGTGTGTTTATAGAGGCCTCGCGCGGTCCCCCCGGGCATTTCATCTAAATGCATGGGGGAAGGGCGCGGGATCTCTAAACTGCTGCGCCCCCCCCGAAAATCTAGCGTGTCCCCCAGTTTGCGCACCGTTGTTCTAGTTGGTTATGTTACAAATTGGTGTTCACAGCGGTTTACATAATAAAATATGGAAATCTATCATCTCATTGGATTCGAGCCTTAGACAAACCACGTGAGTATCTGCCTACTTTTAACCTGTATTTAATATAATTTGTTAGATAAAGTAATTCACAACATACCTTAAATACTTTTAAATTCAGCTTCCTAGTGTATTGTCGTACTTATGACATAACATAGGTTTTACAGTTTGCACAAGATTGGGGTGTCCGTACCTTACAATGTTTTGGCCTCACTGGGACTTTCCTACACAGTGGTAAGCCCTACAGGGCAGATACTGAAAATGTCTAAGCATCATACTCCGAACTCTACGTGCTCAAGAAAGAGGTGCTGTACTTATTTAATAATGGACACTGCTGATCTAATACCTAAAGGTGAATTATAGAGAAATATAAGCCTAATAAGACAAAATATCAGCATTTGAAATGGCATTTGAACAATGAAAGTGAAAGGGAAGCCAGCCAGTACACGGGCTGATTCCACGCTCAGCCCAGATTACTCATTCAGTGGACAGTACTTTCGTGACACTAAGGGCCACAAGGACCGGGTGCTGTTTAAAATCGCCCTAGGCAATAAACGAACACTTCACCATGCTTTGCCAGTAAGAAACAAATTGCTAAATTCTACAAAACTATCATATTAGTGGAAAGCAAAGCCGTCAAATAAATTGCTGTTAAAACATTACACTGTGTCAGTGGTTTCCTACCTTTTTTGGTTAAGGAATCTTATAATTATGTTGTGAAATTCTGAGGAACCCCAACCATCTCTAAGAGAGCGTCTGAGATCAGATACATTGTAACTTCTTCTGTATTTGTTACAATTTTCAAATGACCGGAAATCGCAGGGAACCCTTTACGATGCCCACGGAACCAAACAAGTCATAGAAACTCCTGTTGAAAAACACAGCTGTAAGTTAGCAAGAGTCGCACAGGCCAGACAGTGTACAGCAAAATATAAATGTAGACACGTAGCACTTGCCATCCTGCGGTATAAAAAGATTATGTAATGACCTGTGAAATATTATCACGCTTCTATTGTGACAGTCAGTAAAACAGTAGTGCTGAAAAAGAAAATGTTTTATTTTTGTAATTTTGACTTTTTTTTTTTTTTGCAGCTCTGTAAACCTGTTGAGATTCTGAAATCACTGCTAATATGTGAATCACAGAGTTGCAAAACATTGCTTCAGAATAAAAATAGCTATGTGATGACTAGTACTAAAATGTAGCACAGTTTAGTTTCTGTATTTGGTCCACATCAACACTGTAAATTTACATAGTCACTTTATAGGTGTGCAGTAACATGTTATATAATTGAAACCATTAACTGTTCCTAAGACACGTTCTTGGATTTTAGCATAGTATACGTAATAATAAGCAGTATCCTTGTGGTCAGAACACTCATTTTATAAATGGAGAAGTCTGGATGGGACCCATTGCCATGTCCTTATAAAGTATTAGTCTATATATTTCCCTGTGTTTAAAGCTGCCGTCCAAGCTGCCATTTTTAAAATTTTATTTCCCCCCCTTTAATACGTGCATCAATACAATCCACACAATGATAAGTAATTAGCTAAATTGATGTTCAATCCTGTGATCGATCTGCGAAGATTCGGCTCGGGTGTTCACTAAATGGCTGTCAGTGCAGTAGAGGACTGTTGCAGGGTACATGCAACTACACACGCGGGTTTCTTGACAAGGCTTATTTATTTAGCCTTAAAAGATATACAGCACACAAAACAGTTTCTCTTTAGCAGACAGTGTAAACATAAGGCAGCTACCCTTTTCTATGCAGGAGACAGACAGTTCATAAACCATGTACTTTGCTAACAGACCTTGTATCAGTAATCTCTTCAGTAGCTTACTCCTCTCTCCTCAACAGCCAGCACCATGTGTCTATGTGTCTACAGCCTGGGGTTTTAACACACCTTAATTAGGCAGCTGGGATCCAACTAATTGTCCTGAGGTTCCCAGCTGAAGTTAACCTAGTCACTGCTGCACTGCAGACTAGAAATAGGTCTGCCAGGCATATAGCTGATGGCTTTTATTTACCCTGTCACATTCCTCCCCTGTTAGTGTGTGGCTGGGGCTACGCACGGCTGAAGCCTGACCATCCACCCCTTCTCTAGAAAAGAAGTCAGCATTTGCGTTCTCTTTTCCCGGCCTGTGCTGAATCTCAAATGAGAAGGGTTGGAGGGCCATATACCACCTAGTCAATCTAGCATTGGAATCCTTCATACTATTTAACCACTTCAGTGGAGCATGGTCCGTCACCAAAGTAAAATGGACTCCTGCCAGGTAATGCCTCAAAGCCTCGATTGCCCACTTTACTGCGAAGCACTCCTTCTCAATCACTGAGTAGTTTTTTTCCCTCGGGAACAATTTCCTACTCAGGAAAAGGATAGGGTGTTCAACTCCCTCAAACTGTTGTGACAACACTGCCCCTAGCCCTATCTCTGATGCATCTGTTTGCACTATAAAATTGCTGTTGAAGTCCGGGCTTCTAAGGACTGGACCCTCTGATAAACACCTTTTTATGTCCTCAAAGGCTCTCTGACAATCCCTTGACCATACCCTTGTGTAGGGGCACACTTTTTTGTGAGGTCCGTTAAAGGGGCTGCCACTTCCGAATAGTTGAGGATGAACCGCCGGTAGTACCCTGCTAAACCCAGCAGAGAGCGTACCTGCGTTTTTGTTTGGAGGGTCGGAACTTCTTTCATGGCAACTACCTTGTTGGCTAGTGGCCTTACTTTTCCACCTCCCACTGCATACCCTAAGTATTTGGTTTCCGCCTTACCCAAGGCACATTTCTTAGGGTTGGCTGTGAGCCCTGCCTCTCTTAGAGATTTGAGGACCACTTTCAGCCTATTTAGATGGGCCCGCCAGTGTTTACTATGTACGATTCGTGTTATAATGGGTCGCGCTATAACGGGGTTTACCTGTATTACTTTTCTTTGATAAACTTGATGGCGCTTTCTGCCCTTATTTAACCCAGTTTTGCCGCCAGAAGACTTGGCTAGATAACCCCTTAAATGCTCTGCGGTGTGCAGCTATACATGTGCTGTCAGCACTGTGTAAGGATAGATTTGTATCCTTTTTTTGTGTTAAGTCCATTCACTGCCGGCTCTCCCAATACTGAAATGCTTATGGAAATTGGATATCTCTTCAACTGAGCCACTGATTGAGTCACCTGTGCTGCAGCTGGGATGTCCTTAAAACCTGATTTGTAGGGAGGTCTTGGGGACTGGAATTGAGCACCCCTGATTTAAAGGACTCCAGAGCCTTCTCATCTATCCATCGAATCCTCACCAGTACAGCTCAACCCCCTTATAAAGGTGTGCTTAGGGTCCAAAGAATCACATCGCGTTATAAGCGTATCGCGTTAGAAATAATGTACAATTGTATGCATTGTACAATAAAGTATTTAAGATACCAATAATCGTGTTGTAAAGTATTCATAAATACGAAAATTGGGAGCCACGCTTGCATCGTGTTATAAGCGGATTCGCGTTGTAACGGATCGCGTTATAACGGGGTTGAGCTGTATATGTTGTTGGGTTTTTTTTTTTGTTTTTTTGTTTGTTTTTTTTTAACATGCCCTGGTCCTGTTAAAACCCACAGGTCTTATAAAATAAATATTTTAAAACGCTTGGCGTTTCCCATAATATAGTCTGCAATTTCTGCCAACCAAAATTATTCAACACTTAAAGTATCAAAAGTAAAGTAGAAAATAAACTATTGGCTAGAGTTGACACATACACTGGCGACACGTTTATTTCGAGTAGGGCTAGTACCGCAAGCCGGGACATGTCCCGGCTTGCTAGCCCCACTCCCTCGGCGTGCCGCGCGTCACCGATGCGCGGTCACGCGTCATCGGGAGCCTGCGCCCCCTGCACGCACGTCCAGGGCTCCCCGAGGGAGCCCTGGTGTCCCGCGATGTGGGGGACGGCGGCAGGGGGTTCCGGGGGACCCGGCGGACCCGGCGAGCGGAGGAAGAAAGCCCCGATCGGAGGGCGCTCCTCCGCGGCTTTGGCGCGCGCCGGGCACCCTCCGGCGCGCGCCAGGTTACTGCTGCGGCCGAGACCGGGCAAATGCTCGAATAAACTCGGCCGCAGCAGTACTGTATTGGCTAAATTATGCTATACGGTATATGCACATTTTTAACACCCTACTCCTCTCTAAATAATAAAAAAAAAAATGACTAGGTAATAAAATATTGGGTAATAATATTCCAGGCAAGTCATTGTTAAATATATATTTGATGTAATCACCAGATCAGGCACAGTTCTCCTTTCCTTCCTCTGCATTCTTCCTCCTCTCCGTTATTACAGGTTTCCATTATTCCTTTTTATACGATCACACTTTGTGATCGCTCTTGCTAACCTCACTATTCCCTTTGCTAAATCTTTAGAAGATGTTTGCTGGAAAGTCAGTTCTGCTCACTTGCTATGGGAGAACATGTGCTACCGTGGGAGAGATGAGCTGCATGATTTCTTTTAACAGGCAACTGCACAGAATTCTAGGAGGAGTATTTATCTGCAAGAATCCTGTTTCACTCCATTGACTCAGCTTGTACCGGGGTACTAATCTTTTCTCTAATCAGCATTGGGTTTGGGAAGATAGATACCTCATGAGAGGACTGTTGTCACTATGTAGTATGTTAAATTAACCCACAGTGGATTTCGATGCTTTCTGTAAGCTGGTGCTTAATGAAGAACGGGGCTTTAATTAGGGGAATAAAATGACACAGAGCGAAGGCCCTAGCATATGGCTAATGATATGCCAGGATCTATTTAAAAGAAGGGTAATTTAAACATGGCAACATGAAGCAGGCAAGGAGCATTGCTATTGCAAATTCGAGTTTACATCTACAACACACTTTTAGTTCCATTTTGCAGCAAAGAGACACAAGTTGGAGACATTTAAATCCACAAACAGGTTCAACAGATAGTTGAAGAGCATGTAAATCACTCATCCTAAATGTGTACCATTTTGGAGATCTAGTACCCTTTGTATAATCCAATAACTATAGAAACTATATATACGTAGTAGGTCGCAAAAACGATTTTTTTTTTAAAGAAAAGTGTAATTCATATTTTGAGGGATCTATATTCTTCTTTACACTTGTGTTTTACATATTAATGATTTTGAAGGTCGCGTCCTTGTGCGCATAATTTAATCATTACATTTTTATTTTCCAGAAGAGACCAGATCACCAAATTGGTGAATAGTAATTTTATTTTTTACACCAAAATATTTACTAATTTGGTGGGCTGTATATGGCGTGTTTATATATTGGTATGTAAATTGCAGGTAGCTTATCATTTAAGTATCCAGAAGCACTATTAGTACAGTAGAGAAACATCCCTAGTAAATGCTCTGAAATGTGTACTGTTTTAATATACAGTATATATGTATAATTGTAATTACATAGCGCCCACAAAATTACAATACAAGGTAATTACTGTATATGGAAAAACAATGGGGATAAGGACAACATAAGGCAAAGGTAGACCCTGCTTATAATCTCAGTGGTATATTGGGATGTTTATAGACACAATAGGAGTAAAAGTGCATTATTTGTGCTTTGTTTAAATATCCAACTGTGTAATTCATGTGGCAAGTACGACATTCAAAAGATGTCTGTCTCCTACATTTGTTTATGGGTCTCTACCAATGTTACTAGACTTTTCGAGATTCTTTTTGTGTGCTATACTCACATATGTGAAAGTAGTAATTGATTGTGGAAGAACCCATTTACACTATCTATTATTCCTTTATGACTTGTCCTGGGCTATTATTGCCTGCGTGCACTTATCTCCTATGAGATTATAGAGAGAGACATGTAACCCATGCGCTTTATCATTGAGTGGGCTAAGAAGTATTAACGCTACAATTCCTCGTAACCAGTAGCTGCAAAGTAAATACGGAAGTAAAAATGTGAAAAATTCAACTTATTTGCTTTTCATAATACCCAAATCTATGTTTTGTCTTAGTATGTTTCAGTCTTTGAAAGAAGAAAAAAAAAAATCATGTTTTAAAATGTGGCTGATGAGGAACGATTTGACATTGAAGTGACTGACCGTATGAAAGATTGTTGCAGTCCTAAATGATTCACATTGTGGATTATGTTGGTCATTTTTATAGTATTGTCTCTGGCTTGTTTCTATTTTTAGATGCGACGCATAATGGGGGCTGATTTTATATCAAATATTTTTGGGAGGCTGGTTTTAGTTGGCGCATATTAATGGGTCTCATTTAAGATGGGGAACGCTGCGATCTGCCTTTTGATAAATAGGCACATTTTAGCATTACTGGTCCTGCAACATAAGCATAGAACCAGCTAAATCACTGCTTACAAAACATAAAGGAAGGTTTTCATGTAACCTTAGAGACCCAAGTTATGGAGAGATGCCTCAATTAGGACCTTGATGTGTAAAATGTCAAAACATAAAATAGAATCCTAAGGTGGAAATACCTTATTAAAATAAATCTCAGGCTTAGTATAACAGTTACTGCATCTTTAAAATATTTATACAATAGCCATACATTACTCCTAGAAAATAAATGTACAGTCCTTGTTCCTTTACATATCGCTGTTTTAACAATGCTAAAAGCACACATTTTTGTAGCTTTTGTTTTTTTTCGATGATAGAGCAAACACGAATGAGTTTGTTGTTTAAACCAGGGGTGAGCAAACTTTTTATGCCGAGCCCCCCTTTTCATCCATGAAATTTCTCGGGCCCCCCCTGCCTGATGTAATCAAAATCACATGACGTCAGCGCACGTGAGCTGGTTCAGCCATTGAGGGCGAACCAGCTTTGTAACGCCCCCGCCACGCGTCTACAAAAAAAGTATTTATAGCACAAATTACATAACTTAAAAATAAATATTATAATATTTGTCTAATAGCGTTCCCATTTCTGCTGTATTATTAATCTCTCTCTTCCCGCCACATTAGAACACCTCAGGACCTCTCTAACCTCTTCCAGTCTCTCCCTGTATTTCTCACTCCCCCTCCAGTCCCTCTCTATTCCTCCCCTCAGTGTCTCCCCCTCCCCCCCCACTCTCTTTCCCTCCCCCCAGTGTGTGTCTCTTTCTCCCTCCCCCCATTGTCTCTCACTCTCTCCCTCCCCCCATTGTCTCTCACTCTCTCCCCTCTTCCAGTCTGACACTCCTCTTCCAGTCTCTCCAACTCCCTGTATTTCTCACTCCCCCTCCAGTCCCTCTCTATCCCTCCCCTCAGTGTCTCCCCCCACTCTCTTTCCCTCCCTGTGTGTCTCTCTTTCTTTCTCCCTCCCCCTAGTGTCCCCCTCCCTCCATTGTCTCTCACTCTCCTTCCAGCCATTGCCTCTCCCTCCCCCCAGTGTCTCTCTTGCACTCTCCAACCAGCTATTGTTTCTCCCTCCACCCGGTGTCTCTCTCACACTCTCCCTCCAGCCATTGTGTGTCTCTCTCCCTCCTGCCAGTGTCTCCCTCCCTCCCACCAATGTCTCTCTCATCCCCATCCCCATGTAGCTCTTTCACCCCCCCTCCCCATGTCACACTCACTCTCACCCCCCTCCCCATCTCACACTCTCACCCCCCTCATGTCACTCACACCCTCCCCATGCCTCAGTCTCACACTCACTCCCCCATGTCCCAGTCTCACACTCACTCCCCCATGTCCCAGTCTCACACTCACTCCCCCATGTCCCAGTCTCACACTCACTCCCCCATGTCCCAGTCTCACTCTCCCACCCCCCCATGTCCCAGTCTCACTCCCCCCCCATGTCCCAGTCTCACTCCCCCCCCCATGTCCCAGTCTCACTCCCCCCCCATGTGCCAGTCTCACTCCCCCCCATGTGCCAGTCTCACTCCCCCCCATGTGCCAGTCTCACTCCCCCCCCCATGTGCCAGTCTCACTCCCCCCCCATGTGCCAGTCTCACTCCCCCCCCATGTGCCAGTCTCACTCCCCCCCATGTGCCAGTCTCACTCCCCCCCCATGTGCCAGTCTCACTCCCCCCCCCATGTGCCAGTCTCACTCCCCCCCCCATGTGCCAGTCTCACTCCCCCCCCCATGTGCCAGTCTCACTCCCCCCCATGTCCCAGTCTCACTCCCCCCCATGTCCCAGTCTCACTCCCCCATGTCCCAGTCTCACTCCCCCATGTCCCAGTCTCACTCCCCCATGTCCCAGTCTCACTCCCCCATGTCCCAGTCTCACTCCCCCATGTCCCAGTCTCACTCCCCCATGTCCCAGTCTCACTCCCCCATGTCCCAGTCCCACTCCCCCATGTGCCAGTCTCACTCCCCCCCATGTGCCAGTCTCACTCCCCCATGTGCCAGTCTCACTCCCCCATGTCCCAGTCTCACTCCCCCATGTCCAGTCTCACTCCCCCATGTCCCAGTCTCACTTCCCCCCCCATGTCCCAGTCTCACTCCCCCCCCATGTCCCAGTCTCACTCCCCCCCCATGTCCCAGTCTCACTCCCCCCACATGTCCCAGTCCCCCCCCATGTCCCAGTCTCACTCCCCCCCCATGTGCCAGTCTCACTCCCCCCCATGTGCCAGTCTCACTCCCCCCCCATGTGCCAGTCTCACTCCCCCCCCATGTGCCAGTCTCACTCCCCCCCATGTGCCAGTCTCACTCCCCCCCCCATGTGCCAGTCTCACTCCCCCCCATGTGCCAGTCTCACTCCCCCCCCATGTGCCAGTCTCACTCCCCCCCCATGTGCCAGTCTCACTCACCCCCCCCCCCATGTCCCAGTCTCACTCACCCCCCCCATGTCCCAGTCTCACTCACCCCCCCCCATGTCCCAGTCTCACTCCCCCCCCCATGTCCCAGTCTCACTCACCCCCCCCCCATGTCCCAGTCTCACTCACCCCCCCCCCCCATGTCCCAGTCTCACTCACCCCCCCCCCATGTCCCAGTCTCACTCACCCCCCCCCCCATGTCCCAGTCTCACTCACCCCGCCCCCATGTCCCAGTCTCACTCACCCCCCCCCCATGTCCCAGTCTCACTCACCCCCCCCCCATGTCCCAGTCTCACTCACCCCCCCCCCATGTCCCAGTCTCACTCACCCCCCCCCCATGTCCCAGTCTCACTCACCCCCCCCCCATGTCCCAGTCTCACTCACCCCCCCCCCATGTCCCAGTCTCACTCACCCCCCCCCCATGTCCCAGTCTCACCCCCCCCCCATGTCCCAGTCTCACTCACCCCCTCCCCCCATGTCCCAGTCTCACTCACCCCCTCCCCCCATGTCCCAGTCTCACTCACCCCCTCCCCCCATGTCCCAGTCTCACTCACCCCCTCCCCCCATGTCCCAGTCTCACTCACCCCCTCTCCCCATGTCACACACGCAGGAAGCAGGAAGCAACGAGATGCTGCTGTGTACTGTAGCACAGCGCAGCACAGCGCCACCTAATGGCCAAAAGAAAAATTGCAGCGGCAGACGGCTTTTTTCCCTCTGCTCCTGGCAAAATCGCCGCTGCTTCCTGCGCCCCCCCTAAACAATCTTGCGCCCCCCCAGGGGGGCGCGCCCCCCAGTTTGCGCACCGCTGGTTTAAACCACCAATATGGCAAAAAGATAATTTTACTGAAAATAATAGTACTGATAAAAAATAAATATAGTATGCATAATATAAAAAATATATGACATAAATATACAATTAGAAACAAGCAAATGCATCCACATAAAATAACAGTTGACAAATAAATTAATTTAAAAAAAAAAGTGTAAATAGATATGATTGTATATCTGGGATTCAGATATAAAGTGATTTATATCTGTAGTATGTGCTAATGTGAGTACCAACATGGTCTTAAATATCTCATGAAGACTAGATTTCCTAAGGATCCTAATTGTATGATTTTCCAAACAACTCTTGCTTCAATTACCGTGATGAGATGAGTCCAAGTGGATTTCAACATAAGTGAGTTAATATATGAAGTTGGGGTCTCGCCACCTGTCTTCTGATGGTGTCCACCACTACTGTATGGTGTTATCCCATGAACTATACAGTAGACCCTACCGCTCAACTTTAATATCAATTATGAGTTTTGAAAATGACCAGTATGTCAAACATTCACTTGGAGGTGCATCAAGGGAGAAATAGATACAAGTCCCTAATAATATGCACTCACTCATGGTAAGCACAATAGAAATAGGCCGGCTAAACTGCCTCGGAGTGTAATGCCCTAAGAAGAATGCCTACGTTACGTGACGTCACCTTACAACCCTGACGCACGTTTCACGTGACGTAGGCACTCTTCTTCTGAAGGTGCATCTGGGTTTTAAGGTGACGTCACGACGGTGGCATTAGCCGATGAGGCGGCCTTCCTATCATCTCCGCGACTGAACCGGTTGTATTGCGATGTCTCTATCTTTCGTTTCCCCAATACTTGAACTGCTGTACATAGGATATGCTATATTGATGCGTGTACCTATTTATGTGCCCAGTAAATGAGACAGGGTCTTTCCCCCCCCCCCTCCCTGAGCTCTCATATATCTAATAGCAGTATTCCAGTTAATGCAACTAGGCGCTCTGACTACTTGCTAGCCCTTAGGGCTTCAGCACAGAGGGTTCTCAACTGAGATTAATATTGTATAGAGATACATTTTATCTCCAATATTGGGACAAAAGTTGTTACATGGTGACTATTTATGACTACCTGTGAGGAGCTGATAGCATAGCTACTTTGCACCATTATTTACCATCCACTGGCGTATATACACATTTACATAGTACAGCTCAACCCCGTTATAGCGCGATCCACTTATAACGCGGTCTGAGCGTGGCTCCCGATATAAAATCATCTCCAATTTTTTTTGTGAAATGGCTGCCGCACGAGGACTTACCTGGCATCTGTAGCTAGTACTGAAAGGCAGTACTGTGCAATACAAGTTAAATTTGACAATAGAGTCAATGACATCACACCAACCCTATGGTGTAGCAGGTATAGAATCGCTACCAGTGTATGAAGGGTCAGGGGTTCAATTCCTGCATGGTATGCTAAAATTATTAGTGTCCGTGTGTCCGTGTGTCCGTGTGTCCGTGTGTCTATTAGCAATAAAGCATTGAATGTTAAAAAAACAAAAAAACATTGGATATGTGCCACGCACGTGGACGCAGCCTGATAAGCAGGGAGAGAGTAGAGACCTGCAGATTCCGGGTAAGACCTTGCGCGGCGGCCATTTCGCTATCCCGGTTATAACGCGGTCTCATTATGTGGACCCCGAGCACCGCGTTATAACGGGGTTCAGCTGTAGTAGTTTCATAGTAGATGAGGTTGAAAAAGACATGCGTCTATCAAGTTCAACCTATGCTAAATTTAGACAACAGATACTTTATCTTATATCTATACTTACTTATTGATAAAGAGGAAGGCAAACTAAAAAAAACAGTGACATATCATCCAATGATATCTCATAAGGGGAAAAATAAATTCCTTGCTGACTCCAATAATTGGCAATCAGATTACTCCCTGGATCAACATCCTTCTCATGTTTACTTATTTGATATATCCCTGTATACCTTTCCTTTCTAAAAAGATGCCCAACCTGTTTTTTTTAACAAATCTATTGTATCTGCCATCACAGTCTCCATGGGTAATGAATTCCACATTTTAACTGCCCTTACAGTAAAGAACCCTTTCCTTTGTTGCTGGTGAAATCTCCTTTCCTCCAACCTTAAGTGATGTCCCAGAGTCCTTTTTATTGTACTTGGGATAAATAGTTATTTTGAAAGCTCCTTGTACTGTCCTTGAATATATTTGTACATAGTTATCATATCCCCTCTTAGACGCCTCTTTTCTAATGCACATCTAATTTAGCTAGCCTCTCCGTATAAGTTAGATTGTTCATCCCCTTTATTAATTTGATGGCTCTTCTCTGCACTCTCCCTAGTTCAATAATGTATTTTCTAAACAGTGGTTCCCACAATTGTACTCCATATTCAAGGTGTGATCTTACTAATGTTTATAAAGGGGCATAATTATGTTTACTTCTCTTCCATCCATTGCCCGTTTAATGCAAGATAAGATCGTGTTTGCCTTTGCAGCTTTTGCATGACTTTGGGCATTATTGATAAACCTCCTCGATTCCCCCAATTTATCTCCATTTAATTTGTAAGTCGCCTGTTTATTCTTGTTTCCCAAATGAATAACCTTACATGTATCTGTATTAAACCTAATCTGCTATTTACGTGCCCAAATTTCCAGTCTATCCAAGTCCAAGTCCAAGGGGTCCCAGTACCGAGCCCAGAGGTGCTCTACTCACGACCTTAGCGCGACCTGAAAAAGTTCCATTAATGACAACCCTCTGTTGTCTATCCTTCAACCAAATTCATTCAATTTAGATAAGTATGTGTTATATCTACTATATATTTCTGAAAGTGTCCTATGTGTCCGTGTCTGTATGTGTCTCCCTGTGTCCCTAGCGGCAATCTAATTGGACCTTGGGCCAGGCCAATGAGATTGCTCCCTTGGGCCGCCCGCCCCCGCACACCTCTCATTGGCCTGAGGCGGAGTGACGGGCCAACACACACACACACACACACACACACACAAACACACACACACACACACAAACACACACACACACCTCCCCGATGCTCCACTCACCCCCCCCATGCTCCACTCACCTCCCCCTCCCTCCCCGATGCTCCACTCACCTCCCCCCCCCTCCCCGATGCTCCACTCATCTCCCCCCTCCCTCCCCGATGCTCCACTCACCTCCCCCCTCCCTCCCCGATGCTCCACTCACCTCCCCCCCTCCCCGATGCTCCACTCACCTCCCCCCCATGCTCCACTCACCCCCCGATGCTCCACTCACCTCCCCCCCATGCTCCACTCACCCCCCCTCCCTCCCCGATGCTCCACTCACCCCCCCTCCCTCCCCGATGCTCCACTCACCTTCCCTCCCCGATGCTCCACTCACATTCCCCCCCCTCCCTCCCCGATGCTCCACTCACATTCCCCCCCTCCCTCCCCGATGCTCCACTCACATTCCCCCCCTCCCTCCCCGATGCTCCACTCACCTCCCCCCCCATGCTCCACTCACCTCCCCCCTCCCCGATGCTCCACTCACCTTCCCCCCCTCCCTCCCAGATGCTCCACTCACCTTCCCCCCCTCCCTCCCCGATGCTCCACTCACCTTCCCCCCCTCCCTCCCCAATGCTCCACTCACATTCCCCCCCTCCCTCCCCGATGCTCCACTCACATTCCCCCCCCTCCCTCCCCGATGCTCCACTCACCTTCCCCCCCCTCCCTCCCCGATGCTCCACTCACCTCCCCCCCTCCCTCCCCGATGCTCCACTCACCTCCTCCCTCCCCGATGCTCCACTCACCTCCCTCCCCGATGCTCCACTCACCTTCCCCCCCTCCCTCCCTGATGCTCCACTCACCTTCCCCCCTCCCTCCCCGATGCTCCACTCACATTCCCCCCCCTCCCTCCCCGATGCTCCACTCACCTTCCCCCCCCTCCCTCCCCGATGCTCCACTCACCTCCCCCCTCCCTCCCTGATGCTCCATTCACCTCCCCCCTCCCTCCCCGATGCTCCACTCACCTCCCCCCTCCCTCCCCGATGCTCCACTCACCTCCCCCCTCCCTCCCCGATGCTCCACTCACCTCCCCTCTCCCCGATGCTCCACTCACCTCCCCCCCATGCTCCACTCACCCCCCGATGCTCCACTCACCTCCCCCCCATGCTCCACTCACCTCACCCCCGATGCTCCACTCACCCCCCCTCCCTCCCCGATTCTCCACTCACCTTCCCCCCTCTCTCCCCGATGCTCCACTCACATTCCCCCCCCTCCCTCCCCGATGCTCCACTCACCTCCCCCCCATGCTCCACTCACCTCCCCCCTCCCCGATGCTCCACTCACCTTCCCCCCTCCCTCCCCAATGCTCCACTCACCTTCCCCCCCTCCCTCCCCGATGCTCCACTCACCTTCCCCCCTCCCTCCCCAATGCTCCACTCACCTTCCCCCCCTCCCTCCCCGATGCTCCACTCACCTTCCCCCCCCTCCCTCCCCGATGCTCCACTCACCTTCCCCCCTCCCTCCCCGATGCTCCACTCACCTTCCCCCCCTCCCTCCCCGATGCTCCACTCACCTTGACCCCCTCCCTCCCCGATGCTCCACTCACCTTCCCCCCCTCCCTCTCCGATGCTCCACTCACCTCACCCCCCGATGCTCCACTCAACTCCCCCCCCCGATGCTCCACTCACCTCCCCCCCCTGATGCTCCACTCACCTCCCCCCCGATGCTCCACTCACCTCCCCCCCGATGCTCCACTCACTTCCCCCCCGATGCTCCACTCACCTCCCCCCCGATGCTCCAGTCACCTCCCCCCCGATGCTCCACTCACCTCCCCCCGATGCTCCACTCACCTCCCCCCTGATGCTCCACTCACCTCCCCCCGATGCTCCACTCACCCCCCCCGATGCTCCACTCACCTCCCCCCCGATGCTCCACTCACCTCCCCCCGATGCTCCACTCACCTCCCCCCGATGCTCCACTCACCTCCCCCCCGATGCTCCACTCACCTCCCCCCCGATGCTCCACTCACCTCCCCCCGATGCTCCACTCACCTCCCCCCCGATGCTCCACTCAGCCCCCCCCGATGCTCCACTCACCTCCCCCCCGATGCTCCACTCACCTCTCCCCCGATGCTCCACTCACCTCTCCCCCGATGCTCCACTCACCTCCTCCCCGATGCTCCACTCACCTCCCCCCCGATGCTCCACTCAACTCCCCCCCCGATGCTCCACTCACCTCCCCCCCCAATGCTCCACTCACCTCCCCCCCGATGCACCACTCACCTCCCCCCCGATGCTCCACTCACCCCCCCCGATGCTCCACTCACCTCCCCCCCGATGCTCCACTCACCTCCCCCCCGATGCTCCACTCACCTCCCCCCCCGATGCTCCACTCACCTCCCCCCCCCCGATGCTCCACTCACCTCCCCCCCTCCCCGGCGGGGGAACAGGCAGCTGACACGCGGCACCTAAGATGGCGGCGGCCGGAATGACCCCCTTCCTCCCTCGCGGAGTAACTAAGATGGCGGCGGCCGGAACGAGAGGTGATGTGTGTGTGTGTGTCACTGTGTGTGTGTGTGTGTGTGTGTTTGTGTGTGTGTGTGTGTGTGTGTGTGTGAGACACTGTGTGTGTGTGTGTGTGTGTGTGTGTGTGTGTGTGTGTGTGTGTGTGTGTGTGTGTGTGTGTGTGTGTGTGTGTGTGTGTGACACTGTGTGTGACACTGTGTGTGTGTGTGTGCGTGTGTGACACTGTGTGACACTGTGTGTGTGTGTGTGTGTGTGTGTGTGTGTGTCACTGTGTGTGTGTGTGTGTGTGTGTGACACTGTGTGTGTGACACTGTGTGTGTGACACTGTGTGTGTGTGTGTGTGTGTGTGTGTGTGTGTGTGTGTGTGTGTGTGTGTGTGTGTGTGTGTGTGTGTGACACTGTGTGTGTGTGTGTGTATGTGTCACACTGTGTGTGTGTGACACTGTGTGTGTGACACTGTGTGGGACACTGTGTGTGTGTCAGGCACTGTAGGGTGGGGACCGGAGCTACGGGGGGGGGGGGGGGTCAGGAGCGTAGAGTGAGGGGGGGAGCCGAGAAACATACAGGGGGAGTGGAGAGGAGGGACCCGGAAATTTTAAGCAAAATCCACCCCCCCTCCTGTCCACTGCCCCCCCTCCTGTCCACTGTCCCCCCCTCCTGTCCACTGTCCCCCCCTCCTGTCCACTGTCAACCCCCCTCCTGTCCACTTTCACCCCCCCTCCTGTCCACTATCCCCTCCCCCTCCTGT
>NC_134487.1:40474410-40509370 GCF_040206685.1 Ascaphus truei | reverse complement strand
GAACAAAGTGCTGTACAGCAACCGCATAGAAACAGGCTTCCGGTTTACAGTCTATTAAAAATGAAATTTGTCAAATTCGTTATTAAATTACCACACGTTTTCTTAATGATTCGCACTGAAAGTTTTATAAGATCTGGGACCAGGGTTGCCACCTTCGACTGACGGTCAACCCGGAGATTTTTTTTTTTTAAATGACACTGTGTTGCCATGACAACGGGATGCTATGTAACGTCACGCGGCGTGAAGTTGCCATGACAACGTGGCACCGCATGACGTTGTGACATCATGTGGCGTCTCATTGTCATGGCAACGAGCATCACGTGATGCTGTTACGTCACATGACGTTCCCGTTGGCATGGCAACGCAGCGCCATTTGACGCCGCGCAGCCATATTGAGAGTAGTTGCAGGGGGAGATGGCGGGAGACTGCTATTGCTGGCACTATTGCTGCGTTAATGGTATATGGAATTATACCTTACATCATTTCTATTATTTATAACTAACGCTGATGACAATTGTTGCAAACAGAGTCGTCACTGATCAATATTAATTTTTTACAATGTTTACCTCAGTTAACTTTACTTGAGTTAAAGTAACAAAGACAAGGTTACCTCATTGCTATCAAAAGGGAGGAACTAGAAAAGCAGCTTTACTGTAAAGAGAGAGGGGGAGAAGAGAGAGAGAGAGGGGGGGAGGAGAAGAGAGAGAGGGGGGAGGAGAAGAGAGAGAGGGGGGAGGAGAAGAGAGAGAGGGGGGAGGAGAAGAGAGAGAGAGAGAGGGGGGAGGAGAAGAGAGAGAGAGGGAGGAGAAGAGAGAGAGAGAGAGAGAGGGGGAGGAGAAGAGAGAGAGAGGGGGGAGGAGAAGAGAGAGAGAGAGAGAGGGGGAGGAGAAGAGAGAGAGAGGGGGAGGAGAAGAGAGAGAGAGAGAGAGGGGGAGGAGAAGAGAGAGAGAGGAGGGAGGAGAAGAGAGAGAGGGGGGAGGAGAAGAGAGAGAGGGGGGAGGAGAAGAGAGAGAGGGGGAGGAGAAGAGAGAGAGGGGGGAGGAGAAGAGAGAGAGGGGGGGAGGAGAAGAGAGAGAGAGGGGGGAGGAGAAGAGAGAGGGGGAGGAGAAGAGAGAGGGGGAGGAGAAGAGAGAGTGGGAGGAGAAGAGAGAGAGAGGGGGGAGGAGAAGAGAGAGAGGGGGGAGAAGAGAGAGAGGGGGAGGAGAAGAGAGAGGGGGGGAGGAGAAGAGAGAGAGGGGGGATGAAGAGAGAGAGAGGGGGAGGAGGAGAGAGAGGGGGAGGAGAAGAGAAAGAGGGGGAGGAGAAGAGAGAGGGGGAGGAGAAGAGAGAGAGAGGGGAGAAGAGAGAGAGAGAGGGGAGAAGGGAGAGGGGTGGGAGAAGGGAGAGGGGTGGGAGAAGGGAGGGGTGAGAAGGGAGAGGGGGGGGAGAAGGGAGAGGGGGGGGGAGAAGGGAGAGGGGGGGGAGAAGGGAGAGGGGGGGGGAGAAGGGAGAGGGGGGGGAGAAGGGAGAGGGGGGGGGAGAAGGGAGAGGGGGGGGAGAAGGGAGAGGGGGGGGGAGAAGGGAGAGGGGGGGGAGAAGGGAGAGGGGGGGAGGAGAGAGGGAGAGGGGGGAGAAGGGAGGGGGGGAGAAGGGAGAGGGGGGAGAAGGGAGGGGGGGAGAAGGGAGAGGGGGGGAGGAGAGAGGGAGAGGGGGGGAGAAGGGAGGGGGGGAGAAGGGAGAGGGGGGGAGGAGAGAGGGAGAGGGGGGAGAAGGGAGAGAGGAGATAAGATACATGGGGGTTGTGTGTGTTCTTTAGCAGGGTTTCTAAGAATGTTACTGTGTTGCTTATGTGCCAATCGATCTTGTCTAATAAAAACTACAACTCCCATGATCCCCTACCTGTGAGCATGTGCAATAGAGCATAGGGCTGTGACCCGGATGTAGTAGGCTGTGAAGTGCACACAGATAGTCCCGTGAGAAATGCAGAGGATCTGTGAGTGATGTAGCAATGCGAACTCACTTACTGTGCTGCCCTGTCTGCAACAACCCGCCCACCCGGAGATTTCAGGGACAAACCCAGAGCCCGGAGAAGGGGATGCCAAACCCGGAGTCTCCGGGTGAAACCCGGAGAGGTGGCAACCCCGTCTGGGACCCTTGTAATAGAAGAGGTGATTCAGGCCTAAGTAGTAACCTATTACCAAAATGACTGGATCCTAACTAGGCGTTCCAATAATCGGTCCATCACTCGAATTTATGTCATGCGTATATTGAACTAATTCGGGACACCTCCTGTTTGTAACGTAATGCTAAAAGGATTCTTTTATAAAATAGAGGTCTAGGTTTGATAGAACACCTTGGGTAGAACCTAATAATAATAATAATATGATCTCCATTAAGGCCTGCATTTAGTGCTGTAGTATTGTAAAAAAAATACTTCTTGTTCTACATTCTGTAACCCTGCATTCATTGAAAAATATAAAGTGTAATGGATAAGTGAAAACATAAAACCCAACCAGCAGGACTAGTTTGATAAGCCTTTGTCACGTGTACATTTTTTTTAGGAAGATCTGATTTACATGTCACTGTGTCTCAGTTACTAATTCTTGTCGTTTTTTGTGTTGGTCATTCCCTTTTTTTTTTAAATTCTGTATCCTAATAGCCGCAAAAACATAAATACATTTCGTTAAAAGAAAAAAAACTCTTTACCGTTCAACAATTGAAGTTTGTTTTTGCACTGAGTATGGCTGGATATAATAGTCTCATCAGTGTGCCTATTTGTAGGGATTGTCTGCCATCTACATTTTGTTTCAGTAAAACATAAAAAAACGATCCCTAACTGTGCGCTCTTTATTTAGGAAGTTAAGAGCCATTGAATGTAAAGTGTGGGCACGTTAACACTTACAGGTATTTTCATATAATACCATTTCATTAGTCATCTTAAGAAACCCTACCATCAAGTGCTCATGCAAAACACTCACTTCTGGATGACCTTCATTATATTGTTGCAATGATTTGGAGAAACATTCTTCTCATGTGGTCTCTTGTCTCCTGGCTTTGTGCGCCTCTCGCGAGGTGCTTGCTCTTGGAGAGGGCTGGAAAACATAATAGATTTCTTTAAGTATTTCAGTGACCTTTTACATAAGAGCTCTGTGTGTTTGCACAGTACACACCTGCGCAAAACGTCGGGCCAAAGTAAGGCCACGCTTATAGTGCGCGCGACGGCGACACAACAGGTGACGTCACCCGTCGCCTCTAGTGAAAGTTGTAATTCCCTTTCCGGCAACGTCGCGGGCGACCAGGTCTTTGATTGGTTCAGAGGCTGTCACATGTGGCGACAGCCTCTGAAAAATCAAATTTGACCGGCTTCAAAAATTCGCGCCGCCAGCGTCGCTCCATCTCGTCGAGCTTACTATAAGCGCACGCGATGACGTCAATACGTTTGTTTTGCTGCGACGTCGCGTCGCCGGCACTATAAGCGCAGCCTAAAAATGTTTCCTTTAGCAAGCCACATACAGCATAAGCAAGATAAGATCATTAACGATTGTGCCAAGGATAACCTTCTTGATTAATTTCCCAGGATTTTTTTTGTATGCGAATGTACCTTTGTTCTGCCTGTGAAGTTCAAGATCAACTGGCCACTTTCCTCAATCAATTCTGCGGTAATGGGATTACCAAAAAGGGACTTTTGACCCTGAAAAGTGGTGTTCCATTTCTGCGCTTCGCTTTACTTTTATTACTTGCATGCAACAATAAATCACAGAATTGATTGCGATATCTGGAGTGCGGTCTGCTCATGTTTGACTGTTATACCGTTATTTAGTACAGTCTGAGTCAAAAGCTCAACTTTGTGTTGGACCTGTCAGTTTTTCAGCATCAAGAAGATCAGAACATCCGGAACACAGTTGAATAGGTTGTAAATCAGGGTAAAGATGGCATTGAATCACTTGCCTTTGCATCAATCCAAAGGATGATATTTCACAAGGTCATTTCTGCTTTTCAACCTTCTTTTAATGCACCAGGTTTTTTTCAGCTGAGTTTAGTGTTGTGTAATGATTATTTTGCAGGTAAATGCCAGGGGAATGAGAAATATCCTTATGTAACAGACGAATATTGACATAACCCTCTTTGACAGAATTCAGTGTATCACAAGGGATTTTGAAGATGCCTTTCATCTGTAAATGTGAAGTTAAAAGGCACTCTGAAGTTGTTTTGTCATTTGATATTTCAAACGCCAACGTTATCTTTGCCTTTTTAGAGCTGATTTTCACACATTTTAAATGAAAAAGATTATTATTTCCCTGCAAGTTACAGGATTTAGCCTGTCTGCATTCTACTATCTGTAAAAATATTCTGCATTGTCATTTACAACTCCATGAAGCTCAATACTGAAAAAAAAATGTGTGTGTGTGTATATATATATATATATATATATGTGTATATATATATATGTGTATATATATATATGTGTATATATATATATATATATATCTGTATATATATATATATATATATATATATATATATATATATATATAACAAATTGGAGTAGCGCCTTAGGAAGCTTGATAAGGATAAATCAGCTGTGTAAATCAGATAGAGTTAACAAGGCTATTGACCAAAGAATCCCCAAAAGGGCGAATTTGTGATAAAAACAACTGGAATCTATAGCAAAAATAAAAAACATGAAACAAAAAAAATAAAATAAAAACCAGATGTCAGTTGAAATTCCAAAAAATGTACTTAGTCCACTGGAGTTTAGCTGCCCGTATATAAGGATCACCAAATCCCAAGGATATCTGCAGAAAACAAGAAGAAAAAACAGGCGCAGTCCTAGTGTGATAAAGTATAAAACAGTATTTATGGGATTGTAAAATATAAAAAGCGCACTCACAGAGTAAAAATAATAGCATTTATGAGATATACTCAATCGCCTTGAAGCTGTGAAGGGAATGTATCAGCCTGTGCCATTGGTGCCACCTCTGGTGTATCCGTTGGTTCAGCAACGTGCACTGGAGCCACCGCAGCCAGATGATGTAATAATCAGCAACACGGTCAGAGACTCCCTCCAGATACACCTCCCACAGCTCTCACTGCTCACCAGCAGGCAACTGCAAAACCGGAAGCGACAGCAGTCCCAAGCAAAATAGCAACAGCTCCAAGGTACTCTCTCCGTTCGTGCAGTATATATATATATATATATATATATATATATGTATGTATGTATGTATGTATGTATGTATATGTATGTATATATATATATGTATGTATGTATGTATATATATATATATATGTAGCTCTTTTTCTGACACGCTAAGAGACTACGGGTAATTGCACGCACATTTGGCTCCAGGAGATCTGAGCCTCCGCTAGCTGGGGTAACACTTATTAGCGCAGCGCCTCCACTTACCCAGGATCCCCGTCATGTAAAATTCCCCTGGGCAAGAAACATACCAACACAATGCATGCAACCAGTTTTACTGTGGGCAATAATAACCTTATAACTTTATATGAATCGTGGCAATAACACAAAATGCACACAGTTATACTATAACACCGCGAACTAATAATGTCCTTATAACATCAGTGGCTCGGCCACACCCCTAGGGAATATTGTCCTGTAGAATAGGCTCTTATGAGTATGTCTCTGTCCCGTCACCGCGTGCCCCACACACCGTGTCCATGTAATAAGAATAGAACAATAGCTGCGTGTACTTAGGCCTTCGGCCACTCACTAGTGTCTCCAAAGAGTTATGCCTAAGGCGGGATCAGCGCCTGTTGACCGGTGTTGGGGCACGTGACGTAATTAATACCTTCTGGTCACGGCGGTGACCGGTACCACTTCGCAAAGGATCAGACGCCTCCGACCTTGACCTCCAGATGTCGCGGTGTCCAGCCTTCTGGTCCCAGATGACTGCAACCGCCGCAACTCTGTGCTCTGTCTCTAGCCAGTATACAGTAATGTGACAATACTTCCACTATAGGGCGTCCCTGCAGCTCAGCGACCTACTGGGACTCAGGGTATGCTCCTAAGGGCCTGCGGGGATAGCTGTCCTATGCAGGCGGGTCACGGAGCCCCTGCACTTGCACTACCTCCTCTGGCTCCTTCCAGATCTCTTCTGACACATCCCTACATTCTCCCCCTTGCACAATCCAACGTCCCCACTTGGGTCAATCTCACGTAACTATACACAGAACATTATATAATAAAAAAATTAACGCAACACAGTACATCTTACTTATCACTCTATATCAAATTACACATTTCATTGAACATTACCGCTACAGACTGCACTCTGCGGCGAGCCCACTGCTGAGCCTCATAATGGGGTGCCCCAAATTGATTATAAGCCATCCTCATTGGAGGTTGACCAGTTCTTTGGCTTCGGCGAAGTTGCTTTTCAGCACCCCCCGGACGGATCTCCTTATGTCGCACCTTGTGGTCATAGCGCCTTTTGTTCCCCGCATTTAATTGCGCCGCCGCCTTTTCAGACAATTTATAGGCCTGCTGCAGGCTGTCTTGTAATCTCTGTACATAGCGGAAATGCGTTCTGTTGGATACCCCATCGGTAGATATCCACAGTCACACATCCACAGGTAATAGAGCTTCTCTCCCAAACATCAAGAAGTACGGAGTATACCCAGTAGACTCGTTTCAGTACAGTTATAGGCATGCACCAACGTCTCCACATGCTTGCTCCACTCCGTCTTCTGAGAGCCTTTTAATGTCCCCAGCATGTCCAGCAGTGTTAGGTTGAACCGTTCGGGCATAGCATCCCCTTCTGGGTGATACGGGGTAGTCCATGACTTAGCTATGTTTAACAACTTCAGCAGTTCTTTAATGAGAGTACTCTCGAAATCCCTGCCTTGATCAGAGTGGAGTCGATTCGGTAAGCCATAATGAATGAAGTATTTCTCCCACAATACTCTAGCCACTGTCACCGCCCGTTGATCTTTGGTGGGGAACGCTTGGGCGTATCTTGTGTAGTGGTCTGTAATCACTAATACGTTACCGATGTCCCGGGTGTCTGGCTCGATACACAAGAAATCCATGCACACCAAATCCATAGGACCAGAGCTTTTCAGATGGGCCATGGGGACCGTGTGGGGAGTATTTTCCTCTGTATACAGTGGGTACACCTTCGGCAATGCATTTCCACTGACTCTCTCATTTTTGGCCAATAGAACCGGTCCCGGAGTAACCCGAACGTCTTGTCAACGCCCAGATGGCCATGATCATCGTGTAGGGCCCGGAGGACCATATTTCTCAGACTTTCAGGCAAGAATAGTTGTCGCCGGTAGGGATGATTGTGGTATGGAATGACCAGGTACAAGAGGCAATTGTCTAGTTCGAACTTTCCGAACTCATTCAACAATAGTTTCACCAGTTCTCTGGGGGCTTGCCTCAGAATAGAGAGGTTCTCTTGCTGCAGAGCTTGGCGAGCTAGTTCCACCACTGGGTCTTGAATCTGGTGTTGCACCAATTTTTTCCAGGAAAGGATTTTATCTTCTGAAATGTTCATTCCTTCCCGACCTCGGTAGGCCCGGGGAACGGCTCAGGATTGACACCCTAATGAGTCAGCTACTCTTAGCTCTGAGAACGCCACCTGGTTGTTGACCACTGCTGCTAGTGAGCATAGAGCACGTATACCAGGCCCCGGAATTTCCTCCCATACCTCCTCATCCGTGGTGGGTTGAAGCCCCGGCCTTTGTGACAGAGCATCGGCCCCTATGTTAGTGGGCCCTGGTTTATACTTAAGGTTGAACCGATAATTGGCCAGGGCCGCCAACCATCGGTGACCTGTCGCATCCAATTTGGCGGACGTGTTGATGTAAGTCATTGGGTTGTTATCTGTCCTGACTTCAAATTGTACCCCATACAAATAATCATGTAACTTGTCCACTACAGCCCATTTGAGGGCTAAGAACTCCAACTTGTGGACAGGATAGTTCTGTTCACTCGGGGTCAAGCTTCGACTCGCATACGCCACGGGGCGGAGCCCTGTGTCATATTTCTCGTGCAACACTGCTCCCAGTCCACTGAAGCTGGCATCCACGTGTAGCACGTATTCTCGGTCAGGGTCGGCATAGGCCAGCACTGGGGCCTGCGTTAGACTGGTTTTCATTTTCAAGAGAGCTTGCTCACAAGCAGAGGTCCATTTCTCTCCAAATGGCGTTTGCGCCGTGGTGTTTTTCCTGCCTGTGTCCTCAGGGTAGATCTTTAAGAGGTTATTCAAGAGTTTAGCTTTGCTTGAGTAGCCCTCCACGAATTGCCGGTAGTAGCCACAGAACCCACAGGAAGGATCGACGTTCTTGGACGTTATTGGGCCTGGGCCAATTCACCACGGCCTCTATCTTCCCTGGATCGGTGGATATCCCTTCAGCTGATACAATGTGGCCCACGTAAGTCATGGACGTGCGGCAAAATTTGCATTTATCCAGGGACAGTTTGAGCCCCTCCTTCTGAAGTTGACCCAACACCTTCATTAGCCGTTCCTCATGCTCTTCCAGCGTTTTCCCGAACACTATAATGTCGTCCAGGTACACCAAGCATTCTTGTGGGTTCATGTCTCCCAGTGTCTGTTCCATTAACCTCTGAAACGTGGCAGGAGCCCCGCAGATCCCTTGCGGCATACGGGTGAACTGGTAGAACCCTAGCGGACAGATGAAGGCTGTTCTTTCCTGATCTTCCAGATCCATGGGCACTTGATAGTACCCCGTCCTCAGATCTAGTACACTGAACCATTTACTTCCCGTCAAGGCGTTCAGAAGGTCCTCGATGCGCGGGAGGGTATACTGATCAGGTACCATACGATTGTTCAACGTCCTATAGTCTACGCAGAGACGTACTGTCCCATTCTTCTTGCGAACCACCACGATGGGGGAGGCGTAAGGACTGCGGGACCCTTGGACAATACCAGCTTTCTCCATTTCGGCTAGTAGTCTTCTCACCTCTTCCACATCTCGGAGTGCTATGCGGCGAGAATGCTCCCGGAACGGTGCGGTGTCGCTCATCCGAATGGTGTGGCGGGCGCTGCGACTGCACCCCACATCCATATCACTCGTGGAGAACACCTCCCGTCGTTCTCCCAACTTGGTCTGCAGTCTTTTTCTCCAGTCCTCCGTTAGTGGCGAATCTTCGAAGTCAAACGCCAACCGGGGAGTTACGGCATGGGTGGTGGCCACCAGGCGTTCACCTAAGGCCTCTATTTCTGGAGTCACGGGGTAGATTCGACCCAAAGGCTGCCGGCGATCAATACACATGGGGTACGGGGAGATGTTTTGCACATATACCCAAGTTCGAGCCGGGATTTTCCCCGACCACTGCTTTACTGAAGCTAATACTTCGTAGCCGAGCCGCTGATCATCCCGTGTCGTGCTTTCCAGGGAGAATAGCTGATCCTCCGGGCATCTGGCAGGGTAGTGACAGGCAGCGAGCATCATTCTCCCTTCCCCGGGAGGGATCTCGGTCAAGCCCCGCTCTTGACTGTACAGCATTCCATGCTCCTCTTCAGTCGCAATTTTACCGCAAGCCTCTTGTAATGCCGGGCACGTAGCTAGAGCCAGCAACGGAGATTCACCCGCTTCCTGCAAGTACATGCGGATCACCGATTGTACAATGTCGATGTTGGTTCCCATGATTTTCGGAGCACTGGGATGATCTTGGGGTTCTGGACACACCAAGGCTTCTACTTCCATGGGATGGTGTTTGCCGGTGTTCAGCTGGGGAATATCCAGGTGTACCTTCACCACTCCATCGATGGGGTAGTCTTCGTTGCTCAGCCCTCTCAACCGCAAGGAGTCAGCCGATAACAGCGGCAGTCGTTGTAAATGTTGGTCGTAGAAGGGTCGATACACTATGGTCACCTGGGACCCCGTATCCATCAACGCAGAGGCATAGATGCCTTCAATTACCACCCTGACGATAGCAGCCGGTTCAATCCGATTACTCGTCGAGGGCTGGGCCGCCGCTCCGCTGTTCTGTGGGGTACACAGCATGGACTTGGCTGGCCGAGACACCGTTCTCCGTAGGGAGGGGCATCGAGCTCGAATGTGCCCCATCTTTCCGCAAGCATAGCACTGGAGTTGATTGTGGTAGGCGTTATCTCGGGAGGGTGGCGAGGTTCGTCCCGACGCAGGGCGCTCCCGAGCAGCTGCAGGCGCCTCCGAATCCTCCTTGTCTGGGTCCCCATCCCCGGACGCCTCGGCTTTAGCTTCTGATTTTTTGGTGTCTTTGACCGCACCTGCCGCCTTCTTTCTCAGGGTTAAGTCACGCCCCAGAAGCACAGTCTCATGTGCTTGAACTCGGTCCATTAGGTCGTCAAACGCCAATGCTTGTCCCGGCACGAGGCACCCGCCGACGCGTACAGACACCGGATGCAAGGGGAGGAGCACCCTCAGTAGCTGGGTGGTGCGTAGTCTGTCGACATCCACCTTCTGCACCACCCCCTTCCTCACCAGGGTCCACAGATCCAGATGCAGACGTCTAAGGAAGTCAGACACCATCTCTCCCTTTTTCTGGGCCATAGCTTGGAACTTGGCCATCAGGGCGAAGGCATCCACAGGGTCCCCATATGTCTTGGTAAGGCAGTAAATGATGCCCGCCGTATCAGCATCCGGGTGGTCGTCCCGATAGCAGTGCACCATATAGGACGCTGGGGGTCGCAGGCACTCAATTATACGCTGCCTCCGGACAGCATCTGTGCAGGACCATTCAGGAAGTACCTGTTCCGTGTGATCCAGCCACTCTTCAAACCCGACTTCTCCCAGGGGTGTGGGTTTGTCACCAGAAAAGGCCTTCAACGTCCGGTATTGATGGGACTGCATGGAATGGTGAATGGCTTCTGCAAGCACAGGGATGGAGGCATTATCCAGCAGGCTACCCCCAGCAGGGGAGTAGGCGTCTAGTCTTGACATACTTGTTCTACTTAGCGCTGGCCTGATGGCTGAGGGAGTGAATGAAGTGCCTAGGCCCATGGCTGTGGGCCATCGGGGGTTCAAACTGCTCTCAGGGGTACTTAACGGGCCAGGGTAGCCCCTCTGGGCTGTGGACGCAGCCAGGTGTTCAGCGGAATCCACCTGTACTAACAGGCAATGGATGCCAGGAGCCTCGGGCAGAAGTAGTACTGAGGGCAGTGCTTCAAGGCATATATCCCGGTCGGTGACAAATAGGATCTTGCGCCAGTTATGTTCCCTATCATAATAGTGATCTTGCACTCGGGCAGTGTCCAGGAGCGGGAGTTTCCTTACTTGGTCAGTCACCGTGCCCAGGGATAGGGTGGCGGGAACATGTCCCAGGACGAAGGCACGTGTCAGGGAAATTTCATTCCGCTGGGCCCACTTGCGCACCTCAGGCTGCGAGGGCACAGACATGGCGGAGGAGAAAAAAAATGACGGACAGTTGAGAAAAAAAATATAGGGCACCCCAGGTCTAAGCTCTCAGCAGCGCCTCCAAATGTAGCCTTTTTTCTGACACGCTAAGAGACAACTGGTAACTGCACGCACCTGTGGCTCCAGGAGATCTGAGCCTCCGCTAGCTGGGAGCCTGGGGTAACACTTATTAGCGCAGCGCCTCCACTTACCCAGGATCCCCGTCATGTAAGATTCCCCTGGGCAAGAAACATAACAACACAATGCATGCAACCAGTTTTACTGTGGGCAATAATAACCTTATAACTTTATATGAACCGCGGCAATAACACAAAATGCATACACTTATACTATAACACCGCGAACGAATAATGTCCTTATAACATCAGTGGCTCGGCCACACCCCTAGGGAATATTGTCCTGTACAATAGTGGCTCAGCCACGCTCTTATGAGTATGTCTCTGTCCCGTCACCGCGTGCCCCACACACCGTGTCCATGTAATAAGAATAGAACAATAGCTGCGTGTACTTAGGCCTTTGACCACTCACTAGTGTCTCCAAAGAGTTATGCCTAAGGCGGGATCAGCGCCTGTTGACCGGTGTTGGTGCACTTGACGTAATTAATACCTTCTGTTCACGGCGGTGACCGGTACCACTTCGCAAAGGATCAGACGCCTCCGACCCTTGACCTCCAGATGTCTCGTGTCCAGCCTTCTGGTCCCAGATGACTGCAACCGCCGCAACTCTGTGCTCTGTCTCTAGCCAGTATACAGTAAGGTGACAATACTTCCACTATAGGGCGTCCCTGCAGCTCAGCGACCTACTGAGACTCAGGGTATGCTCCTAAGGGCCTGCGGGGATAGCTGTCCTATGCAGGCGGGTCACGGACCCCTGCACTACCTCCTCTGGCTCCTTCCAGATCTCCTCTGACTAGCGTGGTCTCTCCCCCACGCTTCCCTTTCCTGTTTCTATAAACCTAGCCTTCTGATTGGTTCCCCCCGTCAGGTGACCACTCTAGGGCTCATGGGAATTGTAGTTCCCCCACGGAGCCTTTTCCTTACAGGCCCGTCGTTCGCGCGCTTCCCTTGCGCATGCGTGACCTTTCCACTTCTCAGTGCCCTTGACAAGGTTGCGCAACAGCATGGCGGCGCCCTGTACTAGCGTGCCGCCGCGGAACCTGCCACACTCCCACCGAGCGCACGTAGGAGGTTCCTAACACATCCCTATATACAGTGTTCGACAAACCTATACATTTGCTCGCCCCGGGCGAGTGGATTTAACCCCTGGGCGAGTAAATATTGGCCCAAGCAGCACACGTTTGGTACTAGCTGGCGAGTAGATTTTTTTGTGTGGGAGTAGATTTTTTGGTGATTTGTCAACCACTGCCTATATATATATATATATATATATATATATAAAGTGTTCGACAAACCTATACATTTGCTCGCCCCGGGCGAGTGGATTTAACATCGTGGCGAGCTCCTATTGGCCCAAGCAGCACACGTTTGGTACTAGGTGGCGAGTAGATTTTTTTGTGTGGCGAGTAGATTTTTTGGTGATTTGTCGACCACTGTGTATATATATATATATATATATATATATATATATATATATATATATATATATATATATATATATATACAGCTAAACCCCGTTATAACGCGCCTCGTTATACCGCGATTCGGTTATAACGCGGTTTTCCCGTGGCTCCCGTTTTTAAAAAAAAAAAAAAGAATTTTAAATTTAAAAAAAAAAAATTTGTTTGTTTTTTGCACACTGCACACACTGCACACACTCACTGCACACACACTGCTCATTGCTCACACTGCCACACTGCACACACACTGCACACTGCACACATACTGCTCATTGCTCACACTGCACACACTGACACACTGCACACACACTGCTCATTGCTCACACTGCACACACTGACACACTGCACACACACTGCACACTGCACACACACTGCTCATTGCTCACACTGCACACACTGACACACTGCACACACACTGTACACTGCACACACACTCCACATTGCTCACACTGCACACTGCACACACACTGCTCATTGCTCACACTGCACACACTGACACACTGCACACACACTGCACACACACTGCACACTGCACACTGCACACACACTGCTCATTGCTCACACTGCACACACTGACACACTGCACACACACTGCTCATTGCTCACACTGCACACACTGACACACTGCACACACACTGTACACTGCACACACACTCCTCATTGCTCACACTGCACACACTGACACACTGCACACACTGCACGCACACTGCACACAATTATTATATAGAAATAAACAGACAACTGCACTTTAACAGATGTATTTTGCCTGTACAACGTCTTGTGACTTTTGTTTGACAAAGTTAAGGGGGTGGGAAGTCATTGTGCTGTGGGGGGGTGGGGGGGTGGCGGGGCCCTGCGCTGCAGCTACGGCGGGCCCTGTACTGCGGCGGGGGGGTTAGCGGTCTGTGTGTGTGAGTGCGAGTGCCTGTCTGTGTGTGTGTGTGTGTGTGTGTGTGTGTGTGCGTGAGTGCCTGCATGTGTGTGCGCGCGTGTGTGTTAATGAGTGCGTGAGTGTGTGTGTGTGTGTATGTGTGTATGTGTGTATGTATGAGTGCTCCAGCCCGAGTCCGTGGAGGGAGGGGGGGAGGAGAGTAGCGGGTCCCTCCTGCAGCCAGTGGAGGGAGAGTAGCAGCTCCCTCCTGCAGTCCGGGGAGGGGGGGAGAGTAGCAGCTCCCTCCTGCAGTCCGGGGAGGGGGGGGAGAGTAGCGGGTCCCTCCTGCAGCCCGTGGAGGGAGGGGGGGGGAGAGTAGCAGCTCCCTCCTGCAGTCCGTGGAGGGAGGGGGGGGAGAGTAGCGGGTCCCTCCGCTCAAGCCACGCCCCCCCTCCCTGTCAAACCTCCTACCTCCCGCTCCGGCTCTTACACTTACTTACACACACACTCAGACACTTACACACACTCACACACACTTACGCACACTCACGCACACTCACACACACTCACTCACACACACTTACAGACACTCACAGACACTCACACACACTTACACACACTTACACACACTTACACACACTCACACACACTCACACACACTCACAGACACTCACACACACTCACAGACACTCACACACACTTACGCACACTTACGCACACTCACGCACACTTACACACACTTACACACACTCACAGACACTCACACACACTCACACACACTCACACACACCCACACACACTTACGCACACTCACACACACTCACACACACTTAGACACTCACAGACACTCACACACTTACACACACACTCAGACACTTACAAACACTCACAGACACTTACACACACTCACACCCACATACACACACCCATATACACACACACACTTTCTCTCCCATTTATACATACACACACACACTCTCTCACTCTACACAGACGGGGGGTGGGGTCGGAGCAGAGGAAAGGCCGCGACCAGCACCACCACCCGCTCCCCCCCCTCCTCCCGCGCAGGCAGCGGGAGCACCGGGGACAGCGGTGGGGAGAAGAAACCCCCCGCTACCACCTCCATTCAGGCAGCGGGAGCACCGGGCACGTGGAGGGATCTGAGGTAAGCGGCGACCTGAGGGACATCCCCGCTCCCATCTCCTGCCCCGCGGCCTGTCCCGCGGTGACAGGGGGAAGCGGGGACAGGAGGGACATCCCCGCTCCCATCTCCTGCCCCACGGCCTGTCCCGCGGTGACAGGGGGAAGCGGGGACAGGAGGGACATCCCCGCTCCCATCTCCTGCCCCGCGGCCTGTCCTGCGGTGACAGGGGGAAGCGGGGACAGGAGGGACATCCCCGCTCCCATCTCCTGCCCCGCGGACTGTCCCGCGGTGACAGGGGGAAGCGGGGAGCGGAGGGACATGCCCGCTCCCATCTCCTGTCCCGCGGGATGAATATGCGCTAAAGCGGCGGCCATTTTTTTTCCCGCGACCCCGTTAGTAACGTGATGGTCTCGGGGTGGACCCCGAGACCCGCGTTATAACGGGGTTTAGCTGTATATATATATATATATATATATATATATATATATATATATATATATATATATATATTCCCAGAATCCCTTGCTGCAGTGGAAGTGCTGTGTGCTGGGTGATAATGGGGAAAGGCAGGGTTGCAGACCTGCCTAAGATATGCAGATGAGCATACAGTTGTATTTACATTTGCATATTTGCTTTGCTGTGGAGGGTTTTTGTCACTTTTTTTACTCACCATAACTTAACTCAGTATTATGGTAGGTCCCATCCTTTAGCTTCTTTGCATACCCAGTTAACCAACCCCACACTGATGAGACCCATTAAGGTCGAAACAGCTGTCTGTGGGTGGGTTTTCTGGGTATGCACCTTAACCCTGGCTGTGCTCAAAGCTGTGACCATGCAGCAAGCTTAAGCCTATAGGGAACCATGTTAAAAATGGTTTTTGAAGCAAAAAGTGGCACTGTGTGCTCATTTGCATGTCATTTCCCAGAATCCATTGCTGCAGTGGAAGTGCTGTGTGCTGGGTTATAATGGTAAAAGGTGGGGTTGTAGACCTGCCTAAGACATGCAGAAGAGCATACAGTTGTATTTACATTTGTATATATATATATATATATATATATATATAGCACATTGAGATATTACTGTATGTTCATTTGCATGTCTTAGACAGGTCTGCAACCCCACCTTTCACCATTATCACCCAGCACAAAGCACTTCCACTGCAGCAAGGGATTCTGGAAAATTACATGCAAATGAGCACACAGTGCCACTTTTTGCTTCAAAACCATTCAATATGGTTCCCCTATATGCTTAAGCTTGCTGCATGGTCACAGCTTTGTGCACAGCCAGGGTTAAGATGCATAGCCAGTGAACCCACCCACAGACAGCCGTTTCGACCTTAATGGGTCTCATCAGTATGGGGTTGGTTATACTGGCTATGCAAAAATGAAGCAATGAGGATGGGTTTTACCATACTTAGTTAAGCTATGGTGGGTAAAAAAAAGTGACAAAAACCCTCCACAACGAAGCATATAGCAAATGGAAATTTTACTGTGTATATATAAATATATATATATATATATATATATATATATATATATATATATATATACAGTGTTCGACAAACCTATACATTTGCTCGCCCTGGGCGAGTGGATTTTACCCCCGGGCGAGTAAATATTGGCACAAGCAGCATAGGTTTGGTACTAGGTGGCGAGTAGATTTTTTTGTGTGGCGAGTAGATTTTTTGGTGATTTGTCAACCACTGTATATATATATATATATATATATATATATATATATATATATATATATATATATATATATATATATATATATATATATATATATATATATATATATAGAATAAATGAGTTCTTCAGTATTAGGTGATACTTTTTTTATTGGACTAACAATTTATGTCATAGGACAAGCTTTCGAGAGTTCTCCTCTCTTCTTCAGGTCTAGCTATATATATATGTGTATATGTCTATGTATATATATGTATAAATGTGTATATTACAGTATATCTCTATATCTCTATCTCCCCCATGGGTCATTGTAAAATGATCTACCACATTATACATTTGAGAAATATGAATATACTTTTAAATGGTTGCCATTTCTATTTTGTAAAGATTGCTTAATTACTCAATTTAGCCTTTCATATACTTTGCATTGTACAGCAGTGCAGTGCTGGCCCATCAGACAGCAAAGAGCTTAAGCTAGGACCAAATGCAGCACATAATGTGTATTGTGTAACATACACACTGCATACATTTGCAAGACTGAAATCACTAGAGAACCATTAGAAATGATGAGGTGTAGTTACATAAATTAGGAAAAAAACAGACGAGCACAACCACAGATCAGTGTAAGAAAATGTAAAAAGAACAATAGCCAACAATGCTCACGTAGATGTGAGATGTAACACTTGATCACTTCGGGAGGTGCAGTATGGAGACCCTGTTAGAGTAATCTTTAGATCTAAGTGGAAAACGTTGCATTGACTGAGCCTTTTAAGGTGTCTAGGTCCCGTAGTGAAAGCTGGCTAATTGGCTCATAGGAGGCGCCTCCTGAAGTTATCCAGTGTTACATCTCACATTGAGCATTGCTTGCTATTCTTCTTCTTCTTTTTACATTTACTTATACTGATCTGTGGTTGTGCTTGTCTGTTTTTTCTTATCTCTCTACTTAAGGATCCCCTTTGGGGGAAGCAGAAGAGCTACGAAACCCTAACTCTTATGGGCACTCATCTTTTATGGACTTACATTTTAATATATTATTCCTATGAGAGGTTAAGTTGAGCACAGTTATTCTTTTTGTTTAGTTACATAAGTTGCTTTCACATTGTTGGTGAATGTAGACTTAAGTCTCTTGGATATCTTTTGTATCAGTATTTAAAGGTGTATTAGTCACTTTTTGTTGCATTATTGGGCCTTAACCCTGTAGTATTGTGCTACAGAATATCTTGGCACGTTATAAATAAATGCTGGTAACTTGGATGTCACTTAAAAAAATAATAATAATAATATTGGTAGAAATTATGTGCAAATTCAAAACCGTGCATGCATTCCCAGTTAAAGAATTGTATATCAAATTTATCAATTAATTCCGTTATACTGAACCAAGCTAAGAAAAGGCAAATTAGCAGTTTTATGCCAGCAGGGTGTGCATACAGTATTTTACTAGGTGGAAATACTGCTAAGAATAGCTACTCTTGGGGGGTGTCTAAACAGGAAATATATATTCTCTCTTGTCCAGGGAAGAATGGTAGCAGCAAACATAACATATTGCTGCAACCAAAATCAGTTCTATCCAAATGGATTCCAATATCCCAATCTTCACAGTGTAGCAATGCAGTCGTTTTACTTGACAGTGGAAGTCAGGGCAGAATAAATTCACATGCAAAAAAAGGTAAATGCTATGGAGTCATGCATAAGTGCTCAGACATAGACTTTGTAAATCTTTATCTATCGATTTTAAAATATAGTTTGAAAGAATTTCCATGAAATCTAATCTCCCCAAAGGGTATTCTGCGGGTAACACATCCGCTGTAACTTCTTTTGCCTCTTGAATCTTATGTAGAGCTGATCATGTAGTCCGTGCTTTAAAAGTTAGATACACCTTGACCTTGAACAAAACAGTGCAAGGTCAATACATTGGCGAGTACTATTGAAATATATGGAATAATAGTGAGAATTGTGATAAGGGACTGCTTGCTCCAAAAAGCTTACAATCCAATCTAATCATATGTACATCTGTATGTATGTGTATAAATACATGTGAGAGTATATGTGTAAATGTATTTATACATATGCACAAATAACAGAAAAATATATACCTACATACATAATATATATGTGTTTATCTGTTGCAGGCCTCTGTTCCACGCCGGGCCTCCTGCTGGGCCTGCCTCTCCCACACCGGGCCTCTCTCTCTCTCCCACCGGTGCACACCAGAAACTGGGGAAGTTTGGCCTAGCTTTGGGCGTGCACCAGAGGAAGAGAGGCAAGCCCGGCGTGGGATAGAGGCCCGCAACAGCTGGGGTGAACCAGGGGCCTGGCGGCAACCGGAGACCCAGCAGCCGGATACAGATTTTGAGCCTGACCTCTGGCCAGGCCCAACTTCAGAGCCGGCTGGACCCTCGTAGCCACCGGGCCCTACAAATTCTTACCCTCCCCCATTGCCACAAGTTAAGCACTGCAACTCGGGTGCCAGGAGGGGATTTTTTAGGCTGGTCGCTCGGGATTTGTGTGTGTGTGTGTGTGTGTGTGTATATATATATATATATGTGTATATATATGTGTGTATGTGTATATATATATATATGTAGAAGGGGGCTGAGCTGCGCCTCTGCTAATGATTGCTGGTATACAGTGTGACTCACTAGGAGTAAAACACTGTATAATAGGTTTATAATCTAATGAAATATGAATAAGATAAATTAAAAATAATAGAATAAATAATATTAATAAATCAAATGCAATAAAATAAAACCTATAGCTAAGCAATAAAAGCAAGATATAAACGATCATACAACAAATGAATATCTCCACAAATGGGAAAAAAAGGAGGGGGGGTATAAAAACCAGTCCTCAGAATAGTCCAATAAGTCCAATAAATTCTGGTATAGAGGGTCTCCGGCTGCTCTCAAAGTGGACAACCACATCCACAGGGAATCTAGAAGAAACGGGGGAAGAGAGAGCGCACACCCATAGCGTAAAATTGTAACATTTAATGAGGGAAAGAGAGAGGGGGGGATAAAAATTGCACTTACAAAGGTACAATATAAAAAAGCATTCTGTGATATATAATCACCACCATCCGGTTTAGAACTGCAGCCTCATATTCTGTGCAGTCCCAGGATGACGTCCCAGTCCAAGTCCAGGGTAGTTATTCTCCTTTGCATCAGTGGGGGAGTCCTGTAGAGTAGCTATGAGCTGGGAAGCCTCTGCAACAATCGCGCGGGTCAATGGGTCCCAACGCGCGGTGATGACGTCAGTGTCATGCGTCTGACGTGATGACGCTCCCTGACGCGTTTCGTCACACAACGGGCGACTTTCCCTTTGAGAAAGTCGCCCGTTGTGTGACGAAACGCGTCAGGGAGCGTCATCACGTCAGACGCATGACACTGACGTCATCACCGCGCGTTGGGACCCATTGACCCGCGCGATTGTTGCAGAGGCTTCCCAGCTCATAGCTACTCTACAGGACTCCCCCACTGATGCAAAGGAGAATAACTACCCTGGACTTGGACTGGGACGTCATCCTGGGACTGCACAGAATATGAGGCTGCAGTTCTAAACCGGATGGTGGTGATTATATATCACAGAATGCTTTTTTATATTGTACCTTTGTAAGTGCAATTTTTATCCCCCCCTCTCCCTTTCCCTCATTAAATGTTACAATTTTACGCTATGGGTGTGCGCTCTCTCTTCCCCCTTTTCTTATATATATATATGTGTATATATATATATATATATATGTGTATATATATATATATATATATATATATATATATATATATATATATATATATATATATATATATATGCAGTGGTCGACAAATCACCAAAAAATCAAATCTACTCGCCACACAAAAAAATCTACTCGCCACTTAGTACCAAACGTGTGCTGCTTGGGCCAATAGGAGCTCGCCACGATGTTAAATCCACTCGCCCGAGGCGAGCAAATGTATAGGTTTGTCGAACACTGTATATATGTATATATATAATATATATATGTAATATATATGTGTGTATATGTATTTTTTTTTTTTACACAAAAGACAAACAGAATCCCACTAGCACTCTAATAGTAACCGTAATACACGAAATATATAAGTATATAGAGTCAGAATTAGAAAATTAAAAGAATTTTAATTGAACACAAATATAAGTAACACTAACCATTTAAAAAACATACAGAAAAACAGACCACTGAGAGAACCTGAGAAGAAACTGAGGCGGCAATGCATTTGTTTTGGCACGACGTCGCGTCGATGTCGCCATCACTATAATCGCAGCCTTAGATGGACAAACAGACAAATGACTTGTAATATATATATATATATATATATATATATATATATATATATATGTGTGTGTGTGTACAGTATGTGTACGTATAAATGGTATTACCAAATATACATGGAGAGATCCCCTCGATCAGGAATTTCATTGGTGCCCAACACAGGATATAAAGTTTTCCTTCTCTGCAGAAACATTAAGCAGGACTGGAAGTGAAGTATGAATTGTATTACGGCTTCCAAAAAAACTTGAATATCACAGTGATATTACAGTATTTGAATATTTTCTCATGTTTTTGCTGCCTGTATTACTATTATTAAGTTTCTACCCGAGGTTCTCTTCTCTATCTTGAATATGCAGACCTGGATGAATGTTTGTTTTTGGGATCCGAGTAGGTTTTCATATAAACGTGCTCTGCAGTCATACAGGTGATCTCTTACAGTATATTTTAAAGCCGCAATCCCGCCTGCAGTGTTTTCTGTGATTTAAGTAATTTTTTGTGTTTTCGTTATCATGCTATATACTGTATGTACAATGAGCTTTCATATAAATTATTTTACAGGTGCGCCGACGAGTATTCTAAAAGTTGCCTTAAACTTGCCTTGGAAAATCTGGGGCTATCACCAACAAGATCCAGGTACATGCTGGTTACATGCTGCAACATTTCAGTGACATTTCTGCAGAGACTAATGGCCCACTGGATTAATACAGCAGGGGTCCCTGGCAGTCCCATTCAGTTTGAATGGGACTGCGAGGGACCCCCACTGTTAATTTGATGGGCCATTAGTCTGTCTGCAGAAATGTCACTGAAATGTTGAAGCATGTACCCAGTATGGACCTGGGTCTTGTTGGTGATTGCCCCAGATTTGTTTTAGAATACTCGTCGGCACTACAGTAATATTTCTTTTTTTACTGTGTTCAGGTGGTTAAAGAGCTTTTCATTGCTAGGATCAAGAATGCAATGCAAGGGTTAAGCGGACCATACCAGCTGTTTTTAATTAGATTGTGTTTGTAAGTAGATATATTGTGACTCCGGCAGTAATTATCCACTCCTTGACAAAGCACCGAAGGGTGAGAAACGCGTAGGAGATCTCCATGTTGGATGTGTTGTAGTTGAAATAAATTAACCTTTTTTATTGAACCTGGTCTCTTGAAGTTACAATCTTGCCAGTTTTCACTGAAGCAACGCCTTTTGGGGAAATGTCCACACTTCGGGTAATAACCAGCATACAGTACATCTCTACATACTTCTTTGCAATGTCTGAAGCTCCTGAATTATCTTTGCATTTACTCGTACCTACAGCATTATTAAACATCACCTTTTTGGATTTGGATTTGGGAGTGCCTGTCCTTCTGTTCCTTAATTGTGTGCTTTCCAATGTAGAAGATATCTACTGCATATTGTGTGAGTGCCTGGTCTCTGGACTTGGATAGTGAATAGCACGAGCCAATATCATGCTACATCATCATCAGTTGCAACTTCTTATTGGATGGCTATTTAAATCCGTGCCAAAAACAAAACAGGAAATAACACCAGTAACTTCACCAGTAAGTACAGTATAATGGAAAACTAGAGGCATATAGTGCAGTACAGCTGCGGAGGACCCCTAGTTTCCATGCTGTAAAATAATTGTGTTAGGCAGGACTCCTTTTAATTAATATAAAGATAGAAACCAGGGAATCCTCTGAGCTAAAACCAGCTATTTTCAGCTCTGGGGTCACCTGGAACCCAGTATACTTGCTGCTGAAGGTAGCGTGTTGCAGTCCCTTCCAGGGGAAACAAAGTGACGCTTTAAATCCCGTACATCATGTTGGCCCATGTGACAAGGGCAGGCATGGGCAACTCCAGTCATCAATGGGCCAGCAACAGGTCGTGGTTTCAGGATATCCCTGCTTCAGCAGAGGTGGCTCAATCAGTGACTCAGTCTTCGACTGAATCCTGAGCTATTGGTGGCCCTTGAGAACTGGAGTTGCCCACCCCTAGACTAGGGGCATTTTAAATACCAGAAAGTACAGGCGCTACCTTCATCGATGAGTATCAACTAGGTGGTCCTCAGAACTACATGGTGTGGTTCAGCTCTGGGGATCCCTGGTTTCCATCATGGTAGTAAAAAATGGTGGGGGCTTAGGGGAAACTGATGCTTTAAACACACTTATTTTCAGTGGACACATTTATAGGGGACACATATTTGACAGCATGACAATTCCTGTCAGTGCTCTAAAAGTATCATTTCAGTGCTATCCTGTAATCGCTTACTTTGGACAGCTCCGAAGTATGAAACATTCATCGATGTTAGCAGGTGGAAATGGCATTAGCCTTTATAAATATTTATTTATGTTGTTCTTTTCTGTCTCAGTGATCTTGTGACAAATGGTGTCAGGGAAATAAGAGCTGGCTACCGTGGTTATTTTATCACATACCAGTTATAACCCTTTCGCTGCCAGAAGGACTTGCAATTGGAAGGGATTAAATACACACATCTCGATCTTATGCCAGAAAACAATAAATCCAGTAACTGTCCAGAAGAAAATATATAGTTTCATTGTTTGTCGTTATTTTAATACTTAATTATCCTTCTGTAAATATTTATTTTAGAAAAAATGGTGTATAATAATTACTGTATTGTAATTACTGTGCTGTACTTTTTCTTGTCATTCTCTGCTGATTTAACAGTTTCCTTTATTGCTGTAGAGAGTGGATTCAACATCTAGGTTGACAAATAAAGCAAACATTTACAGTAGATTAGAGGAACTTCTGTTCTCTTTATTCTAAGTAGTAAACCTCTTTAGCCCCAGAGGACATTTCTCTTGTCCAGGGTTTTTCAACTGGAGTTCTTAGGAACCCTTGTAGTCCGTGGGCACCCTGCAATGGTCGGGGCATTTGAAAATTTTACCAAATACAGACGAATTTAAAATGCATATGATCTCAGATATGCAATTAGAGAGGGTAGGGGTTCCTTACAATACATCTGATCTCAGACACACTATTAGAGAGAGTTGGGGTTCTGCAGAATTTCAGAATATAATTATAGGTTTTCTCAACCAAAAAAAAGGTTGGAAGCCACTGCTCTAGTTAAGTCTTTTAAAATTAAGTTAGAGGTTACTAATAATTACCTTTACCGTATTTGAAAGGTTTTTTTTATATACAGACAAAGAACCAGTCATTGTAAATACCAGTTAAAAACTAATTCCAATTAATCATTTTTAAAAAATATATATTTTTTTTTTACTGTTTAATTGTTCTTCTTAGAAAGATTCCATTACCCTGAAGCCAATAATTCATCTTCAGTTTTGAAAGGAAGGGTGGGTAGCTGTGTTTTTTCTTTCTGCCATAAAGTAATAGTAGGAGGTAGAGGGAGTAGTTGGTATGATCGGTTATACCCGATGAAGGACCCTGAGAGGTTCGAAAGCTCATACACACAGGTGTCAACTACTTGTTGGTCCAATAAAACGTATCATACCCCCTACTCCCTCTCCCTCTTTTGTTACTACCAATCAGCTAAATTTAACTTGTTAAATATGCCACTATTCTTAGTTCACTTTCTTACTACAAGGTACTGCCTCTTTAAAAGATAGAGGAGCATTAAAACCAATCACACTGACTGAGATGACAGTCACCACCCAATGCCAGTGAAAGTAAACTGTAGGTGCTCTGATTTTTCCTTGGCAAAATGCATTAGCATAAACTATACAATAAAATGAAACTTGTCTTTTTGTTTCCAGATTATCTTTCTCAAGGACTTGATCTGTCAGGGATAGAAGTGATTGAGAATGATCTGCTCTTTATTACTAGAGCTCGCCTTGAAGTGGAAAACCAAGCCAAGCGTTTGCTGGAGCAGGGGGCTGAGACCCAGGTAAATTTGAGTGATAGTATGCTTTAGCTAAAATAGTGTCTGTATCTATATATAGATATACAGGCATACCCCGGTTTAAGTACACTCACTTTAAGTACACTCGCGAGTAAGTACATCTCACTCAATAGGCAAATGGCAGCTCACGCATGCGCCTGTCGGCACGTCCTGAAGAGCAATACCGGCTCCCTACCTGTAACGAAGGTGTGCGCAAGCGGGGAGACTATAGAGCCTGTTACACATGCATTATTTACATCTGTTCTGCACGTATATGACGATTGCAGTACAGTACATGCATCGATAAGTGGAGAAAAGGGAGTGCTTCACTTTAAGTACATTTTCGCTTTACATACATGCACCGGTCCCATTGCGTACATTAATGTGGGGTATGCCTGTATACATCTACATATATATGTGTGTGTGTGTGTGTGTATATATATATATATCACACACAAAAGATGTAGCGCTAAGGTGGAAATATGAATAAGATAAGGGAATGTGTGAAAAAATATGTGAATAAACTATTAATAAGTGATTAATTAATGAGCCCCTAATCTAATAATATTTAGAATAAATATATAATAAACAGTGAAACAATTATAATAATTGTAACTTAAACCACAGAAGATGTGTCCCAGTGATTCCACTTGATGAATAATCCAGAGAGGTTCAAAGTCCAACAAACCAGTCCTATGGAACACTTTTGCAGCTTCAGGAAAAGTGGTATAGCCATCCACTGTAAACCTAAAAACACAAAACACAGAGAAGCGCAAGCTCCATAGCATAAATCTGTGTAAAAATCAGGGTAAATTTATTAAGCAAGAGCAGCCACAAGGAGATGCACTTAAAAGATTTAAAAAAACACATTAATGGGAGAGAAATCTCTGTGGGATGTCATCAAAGGGGGGTAGAGAGAGCCCGGCAAATGCTGGGTGCACCTGTTAGAATAGAAACCTCGTGCAGCCTCCAACAGTTCCTATCACACCCTAACGCCACGCACGGGTAGAGACACGAGGAGCACCTGGACTCGTAGCAGCCAAACGAGGAACACAGCCAAGCCAGCTGACTCTCTCCTTGCCTAGAACGAAAGCAGTGACGGAGGATAAGCCACACGGGTTCTGTGAGACGCAGACACAAGGCGTCAGCGTGTGATAGGAGCTGTTGGAGGCTGCACGAGGTTTCTATTCTAACAGGTGCACCCAGCATTTGCCGGGCTCTCTCTACCCCCTTTGATGACATCCCACAGAGATTTCTCTCCCATGAATGTGTTTTTTAAAATCTTGTAAGTGCATCTCCTTGTGGCTGCTCTTGCTTAATAAATTTACCCTGATTTTTACACAGATTTATGCTATGGAGCTTGCGCTTCTCTGTGTTTATATATATATATATATATATATATATATATATATATATATATATATATATAGGTAACAGAGCAGATGGCACACAAATACAGATGAGGACAGGTGCTTAGTCCCATATGAATGAATACAATCAAAGGCTCCTTACCAGGCAGACCAGAGAATCCAGGGAATCCAAAGCAGGCACAGCAAGGAAGAGACAGCACACTTGTTAGCAAAAAGAATTGTATTAGTGAAGCAGGCACAAAACACCAACGTTTCGGTCCTAAAAACAGGACCTTTATCAAGGGAGTGCTTGATAAAGGTCCTGTTTTTAGGACCGAAACGTTGGTGTTTTGTGCCTGCTTCACTAATACAATTCTTTTTGCTAACAAGTGTGCTGTCTCTTCCTTGCTGTGCCTGCTTTGGATTCCCTGGATTCTCTGGTCTGCCTGGTAAGGAGCCTTTGATTATATATATATATATATATATATATATATCAACATATTTGTGTATCTCTATAAATATTGTGTGTATAATGGCACCAACATGCAGAACATGTTGAGGTCACACCATTTCTGGTAGAGGGTTTGAAAGGAGCGTGCTATTCAGCCCACAGACGGTGATCTCCGAAGCTTCGTTCCAGTCGTTCCGCTTCCCTTTGCCCCTGTCCATCACTTAGCTGTTACCTTACTATTCAGTAAGTTTGTTCATTGTAACATCGTGTTGTGCCACATTAGCGTGGTACTCGTTGACCCTGCCATCATGTGCTTTTAAAGTTTAGGAGCTTTTTTCCAATGCGTTTTTCTCATGTGTTTACTTTTTGTATATAATGTTTTTTTACATTTGTGTGTATTGCATATTGTTGCACTTTTTCCTCAAATATATATATATTTGTTGATTCCCAGTGCGCTGATTTGTTTAATTTTTCTATCTTGTTGCTGAGGGACCTCCCTAGGGAGATCTCTCATAGGTGGTTTATGGAGTGCTCCTAAACAAACAGCACAAAGGTGATTTTTATACCCTGGAGCTTCACAGTGGGAGTGCCTGGGCATGATTTTTTAAATATATTTATTTAAATGCATATATATTAAATTTACATATATATATATATATATATATATATATATACACATACATACACACACACACACACACACACACACACACACACACGTATATATACACACATATATAATCATCTTCTGCCCTTGTAGAACAACTGCTGGTTGAAAGCTTCCCCATTGAACTTCGAGGTACTACGGTTGCAAGCCACTTTTCACGACGTTGCACTGACACATTTTCAGATTTCATGCTCCCATCTTCCTTTTGGCCATCGTCCTGGTTTTTTAATTGCTCTTGGAATCCAGTTGAGTACCATCTTTGACCAACTATTGTAATTTTTTCTTGTGATCGGTTTAGCCCAATGCTGTTTTCAATTCTCCACCCTGGTGATAATATCAGAGTTTGGTTTCGAACCCATTCATTTCCCCCCCCCCCCCCCCATTCTTTCCTTATCTTGCTTGTATCTTTATGTAATGTAATGGTTGATGTAGCATTCTCATAGATGTTCCTTATAACATGATTGTGCACTTCTTCAAGACTTTGTGTTTTTAATGCATTTTAAACTGCTAATTTGATGTGCTTTTTGATAATCTACGAATCCTAAGTGGAGTGGTAGATTGTATTGATTACTTAAGGCAATCATTTCTGGTATTACTTGGATGTGGTCCATTGTGTTGTATCCAAGAATTGAAAGAATTTTCTCTCTTTTTTTTCTCTCCAACATCTTTCAAGATTTCTGTTGTAATTCCATCTTCCCTAGGAGTCTTCCCATTCTTCGTGAATTTTATTGCCATTGCCACTTCATTTGGAAGGACACATGGTATATAATTGGTGGTTTCTTCTCTCTCTCTTCCTGTGCTGAATTATGCTCTCTGTTATCTGTGTGTTTATACAATTTCATGTAGACGTCCTCGACTCTTTATGATAAGTCTTTTATTGTTGATCCTCATCTTGTTTGAGTGCAACGATTTCTTTATTTCCAATCATCAGTCGCCGCTTCGGCTTCTTTAAGCTTTTGTTATCATCGATAATCATTTTTACCATATCAGTTACATTTTCTTGCGTCTTCACTACGTTTGCAGATCATCTTGCACAGTTCTGCATATCACCCAGCCTTGAGAAAGCAGTACGAGTGAAACGTACGGTACGTACGTCATGAGCAAAGCATTGCGTGATTTCACTCCATGTTAACAGGCACTACTTGTGCACTGTTTTAGATTAATACTGATTCAGTCAATATATTCTCTGACATGTGTGTGAGTGTATGAATTTCGCGAATCTACCACAATCCATGTTAACAGGCACTACTTGTGCACTGTTTTAGATTAATACTGACACTGATATGGTGTGTATGTGTGTGTACAACACTCACGCACCGCACTAACACCAAGTGGCTTATACACATAGAGAACCACCATGAACAGGCACGGCTTTTGGCATTGTTTACACAGATAACTGACTCTGTGGGCTGTGTTACCGATATAGGCACAATACCACTAACTTGTGTGTACAATACTCACGCACCATACTAACATCAGTGGTTTTTGTACATAGAGATCCACCACCAACAGGCATGGCTTTTGGCATTAATTACACAGATAAACTGACTCTGTGTGCTGTGTTACTGATATAGGTACAATACCACCAACCTGTACAATTAACCAGCTATACCTGTATACTGCTACGTGTATGTGTGTGTACAACACTCACGCACCGCACTAACACCAGGTGGCTTATACTTACAGAGAACCACCATAAACAGGCACGGCTTTTTGGCATTGTTTACACAGATAACTGACTCTGTGGGCTGTGCTAGCGATATAGGTACAATACCACTAACTTGTGTGTACAATACTCACGCACCATACTAACATCAAGTGGCTTTTGTACATAGAGATCCACCACCAACAGGCACGGCTTTTGGCATTATTTACACAGATAACTGACTCTGTGTGCTGTGTTACTGATATAGGTACAATACCACTAACCTGTACAAGTAACCAGCTATACCTGTATACTGCTACAGTCAGCATTGATATCGACATGCTGATTTATGCCATACGACATAGTACAAACTAGACACTTACCGTTACCTGTTTTGACCTATAACCATCCTTTGGATCTACTCTACACCACTAGTGTTATCGTGCGGCCATATCCCAGACTCTGGGTTTACAGTACAGAGTTTATTGTGGTCTGCTTTGCTCATTTTTAATATTAATTCACTGTACACTGGCTATCATTAGTATATTACTTGACCTATAGTGTTCCCCATATTATTTTATATTTACAGTTAAGACTCAATTAAAGTTTCTGGTTTTAATTAATTCATTACTCACCCACCTTACTAGGTTCTGATACATTTTGGCTACACATTGGTAGAGTGCTCTCCTTGGGGTTCTACCTCTCTCTGTTTTTTCTATTTGACATTACCCCTGATAGTAGCACCTCCACATAGCCACATCCAGCAAGCAGTAGCGAGGGTATTCCTTCCCCCTCCACTTCCCCTTTTCCCCTCCTTGTGTTTGGACAGTTCTGCATATTCAATTCTTTTTCTTGCGTCTTGGGATAGTTTAATTTCTTATCGTCTCCTCTGAAACTGCTGTCTCTTCTGATATTTTCTTATCCTGTTTTTTTTTTTTTTTTTTTTGGCAGTTACTCCATTTTTTCCCCTGCTTCTTCAAATACAATCTTACGTTTTTCACAATTGTTTAAGGTGTTCCCATTCATTTCTCTGCTGTTATTCTTGAAGCTCTTGATGTTGATTGTTTTGTCTTCTTATTCATTAGTTTTGTTCTTTCTATCTTTGCATTCAGATGTAATTGGCAGTGAACCAATCAGTGATCACTCCTTGCATCAAAACGGTTAAGGACTTCGCATTTTTCAATCACCGGTTTCTTGTTAGCTAGGATACAGTCACATTTCATTCTTGCTTCCATTGGGTCCGCTCCATGTCCTTTTTCTATTTGGATTCTTCTTGCAGAATGAATTCATGATGTAGAAGTTTTCACATTCTGCTATTTCTACCAATTTGTCTCCACGCTCATTCCTGTTGCTGTACTTGCTATCTGATCCTTCTTCTTTCTGATGGGCACCAATATTTGCGTTGAAATCTCCCATAATGATCTGTAGGTGACAATTTCCTTTGATGTTGTTTCTCCATCTCTTGTTAACGATGAAGCCCACTCTACAGATTCTTCTGTTTTCTGCACCTACGTAATATAATAGCTGACCAATTGTAAGCTCAATTAAAGTTATTTGCACCCTATTTTATAAGGACTATGTTGGTTATCTCTGGAGTCCAGATACAAGATACATTTTGTCCAATCTAACCGTCAAGTAGTTTTTGGATAAGTTACTCAATTATTTGGCAGTCTTCTCACCCCGCACTTATCATCTAAGATCAGGTTCCAAAGTCCTGCTTATGATTCCACTGTTCAATAATGAAACCTTCTTACTTTAAGCATGTTTGTAACTGTAATATACATTGTTGTCCGCATCTGATTCTGTACATACGTGTAAATGAGAGGTAACTCTCAAGATATATACAATATTCATGCTTGGAAAGCAGAAAGGGAGAAAGGCTTCCTAAAATGAATAACATGTTATTTCAATAAAATGTGGAACAGTAATTGTGTTACCAAAATATAGTTGTTACTGTACCTGTAAATTAAATAGTATTTATTCTATGTACCCCGTCCCCCATTAACCTTACACCCTGCCTGTATAATATTTTAGTGACATCCCCAATCAAAGATGGCCCTCTCTTAATGCTTGTAAGGGATGTAGCCTGCCTTTTAAAAACAATGTGCTTTAAAACAATACATTATTTACAGTACCGATACCAGCTTAATGTATATATTGTTTTTTGCATTGTACACTGAAGCAGTAGCTCCCAATTACTGCTGAAAGTACATGTTGATAATATCTAGAGCGTTGGGTATGTATTAGTTTGTTTGTAGAGCAGAATAGAGCACTAATTGGATTTCCACAGCATAATATAGAAATAGCAGGAAGAGGAGGGCCAGTATAAGGAAAAACATTTTAAAAGGATTTAGATAATAAGCACTAGCAGAGAAATCAAACCCAGTTTCAGCTCTAGTTAGTTGGTCTCCAATCTAAGGCAGGGGTTTATGCATGAAATGAGATGAGAAGATCACTTTCTGATAACTGCTCTATAAATAATGTATTCACACACCAAATAACAAATCATTTGTATGTCCATACAGTGCAATACATATATTTGACCCCTCCAGTCTTTACTTTTCCCCTTTTTGCAATAAAATCCTTGGCCATTTTTGTAAGTTGCACACTTTTCTCTATTTTCCTTGTGTGTCAAGTATTTTTCAATTAATTTACTGCATTTGCCTAAACTTCCTATTCCGCATATGTACATACATATATATTACAGTTTATCTACTGTACCTATCGGCATTGGTAACTTCAAAATGTATTATTTACTAAAAATATTGTTTTAAACCCATTATTGTTCAGTTTGTATCAGGCTTTTCATTGTATTGGTTTTCTTAAGTACAGAAGTTTGGACACAAATTTTAAAGGCAAAGCTGTGTGGAAATTCAAGTCGTCTTGGTCATTTTGGTTTGATTAACATAGAAGACAACTACTTGGCTCTAACCATTGACCCTTTTACACTGATTGTCTTGTGTGGAGAAGCCACTGTAATGTTTATTTGTATCTGAAGCAAATGCAATACAGAAGTGTGATGATGAAATGTTGCCTGTCTGGTTTATAGAGTACAAAATTGTGCTTTCGAGAAGATACAGTTCATGAAATTATCCAGAGAGATGAGGAGGAATGCTGGTTGTAGGGGCTAATAAGATGTCTTTGTTATGATTTGACAATTTAAATATTCCTTTTCTTTATTACTAGAGTAATAAAGTCATAAAGAACAAGTTAGAATCTGGGAAACATCATGGTGTGGTAGGAAAACATCACTAATAATGACTTATGGCCAATAAAGAAAGTTGCTTTTGTTTATTACATTTCTGTTATTAAAATTGCTTGCAGTTTATTCTTCCAAACTACTGTACATTTTGTGCCTCTAATGAATAATTGTACCTGCATGATACATTTTGGAGGGTTTCTGTATCTGTGGTAACAGAATCTCAGTGCAGATGTCACTTCTCATCCATAGCACTAGACATGTTTCCTCTCCCTTAAGAATGAACATGCTGGCACAGAATATATCAATAATCTTCCAACAGGGCTGTTTCCTCTGCTTCAAAAATGTAACCCCAACACACAACCTTTTCCCAAGGATGAGTTAGATGAGCTAGGTAGGATGTGCAAAGCTGTTATTATTAACTTCAATCGCATATTCTCTGCTTAGCAGAAGCTTTAGGTAGTTGAAGGTTTGCACTGGATTTTATTGCATCATGATCATCTTTTGAGATGAAATCTTGGAAGATAATTAAACCCTTAATAACATTTGATATGTTTGGGATTTTACATACAGCTGTTCTACATCATCTTCTTGATTGGATTTACAGATGTAGCATCTTCTATTAGCGGCCGCAGGACACGTGCTGGTGAACTGCGGACCAGGAGTCGAGCGTTAACGGCACAGCGCTTGGCAATGGCGAACGGTCCATCAGGACTAACACTGCGGGCGTCCCTGCTTCTGAATGGGACTCCCGCTGTGTGAATCCTACATCAGTATGTAAGGGTAAGAGTAGACAGAATCAGGCACTCTCCCTGCTCACCTCGAAAAGGTGATCATACTTCTTTTATTTTAATAACATATTATTGAAGTAGGGGGTTTTCGGAGCTGAACCGCATTCATTTCAGCCTCTGGGACCCCCTGGTTTGCGAGTTGCAAGCCCCGGTATGAGGTGCCGGTATCACCTCCTTGCTTAAATGCCCTGGTCACATGACGTTAGTAGTAATAACCGCTAAGGTAATGAAGTGGGTAACCCCTCCCACTGCCCACCCGAGAGAACTAACCACCCACCCTGGGGCAACTACACCCTTCACCCACCTCTTCTACCCCCAATAAACATCAAGAAACAACAAATACTAGCCAATACATTCATTGATTGTCAGTGCGGGTCCAAAGCCCTCATATGGGAGCAAAGATAACTCCAAAGGCAATGAATGGGCACCCAACAACACCACACGGGCTTACAATGCATTGAGGACTTTCTCTAAAGTTCAGGAATATTAGATCTTATGTTTTCTTAATTTTTTGGCGACAAATGCAATATAATCCCTATGTATTTTGGACAGACCACATAGTTAACCACCCCACCCATGCTAAAAGGAAGGGTACTGCATTGAAAAGCAACATCATTCTTTACATAATCTAGCAAGAAGGAAGATTGTTGATGACCAATAAAGAATATGTATTGGTCTATATTAATTCTTCGCATAGGCCCTTAAACTAATGACACAATTTCAAATATTGATTAATTTATTTTTTTTCCAATTCAAAACACAGTTATTGAAAAGAATAGCTATTTTTTAGGCACAGGCTCTTCAAATAATTTTCCTCATTCTCTAGACCAATGCACCTTTTTCTCAAATATAAAGCCCAAAATAGCCACAGTTGGTTTTTCTCTCCCAAGTCTACAATGTTAAGTACACTGCGTGTTTCATAGTGTTATGCCTTTTAGATACTAGTTTAATATGTATTCTACATACATCTATATCCTGGCAACTAAGAGCTTTGTTCAAGTTATGCTAGCACTTAGTTGACGTCAAAAACAACTTTTCTAATAAAATTCTTATCTCCCATCTTGGTTGTCATTTCCTGAGGACCAATTTGCATCATGAACTCAAAGCTCAGGAAAATAAATGAAATGCTTAGAATGTTTATTACTAAACTTACATGTGGACACCTTTCATACATTTCATCTACGCCCTAGCAACAGGGGTGGCCAACTCCAGTCCTGAAAGGCCACCAACAGGTCAGGTTTTAAGGATGTCCCTGCTTCAGCACAGATGGAGCCACTGATGGAGCCACCTGTGCTGAAGCAGAGCTATTGTTAAAGCCTGACCTGTTGGTAGCTCTTGAGGACTGGAGTTGGCCACCCGTGCCCAAGAAAGTCCAAAACCGCTGGTAGCAAATGACAAAGAAACCGAAGTGTTGGAGACGGATAATTTATACAGGCATACCCCGCATTAACGTACGCAATGGGACCGGAGCATGTATGTAAAGCGAAAATGTACTTAAAGTGAAGCACTACCTTTTCCCCACGTATTGATGCATGTACTGTACTGCAATCATCAAATACGTGCATAACTGATGTAAATAACATGTGTAACAGGCTCTATAATCTCCCCGCTTGCGCACAGCTTCGGTACAGGTAGGGAGCCGGTATTGCTGTTCAGGACGTGCTGACAGGCGCTGGCGTTTGCATATTGGGCGATATGTCCTTACTCGCGAGTATACTTAAAGTTAGTGTCCTTAAACTGGGGTATGCCTGTATTAAGCATTTCTGAGTGTCATAAAAATGTAGGACTATTTTAAAAAAATATATATATATAATATTAATTAAATACACCAAGTCAAAAGCATAACTCAAGGGTAATCGCCTGGCAGGGAATACCAACTCTTGATCGAGACATCCCTACATTGGATTGTCCTGCTTTAACATATTGTACATTGTGCATTTGCATTTGTATTTTTCGGGAGGGTTTTCTTTTCTTTAACTGAATTATTATTATTTTACATTGGTAGCTGGGATGTCCTGTCTTTTCGATAGTTTGTTGTTTTCTTTTAGAGTTTCGATGAGGCACATTTTAGGGATACATTCTT